>NW_026617461.1:0-17136 GCF_000801105.2 Raphanus sativus | reverse complement strand
TTTAATATTTAGTTTACTAAAATTTTATTTACTGCCTAGATGAGTGGAATTAAAATTATAAAATAATCATTATCTAGAGAAACGGAGACAACGGAGGTTTTAAACTCTTTGACCATCATCTTATGTTAGTTCTCGATGAAACTATACACTAAAACCAGATTTTCATATTGTTGAAATTTTCCAAAATACTCTATATACTGAAGTTTATACTCTTCACTTTTGTTTAAAAAAATTCAAACCACATTCGACAATAGAACTAATGTATTCTAAACTATCTTTAGTGGTATATAGGAATCATTCTAATTTTTTAATATTTAGTTTACTAAAATTAAATTTACTGTCTAAATTAGTGGAATTAGCATTATAAAATCTTTATTATCTTGAGAAACAGAGACAACGGAGGTTCTAAACTTTTGGCCATCATATTATGTTAGTGCTCGATGAAACTATACATTAAAACCAGATTTTCATATTTTTGAAATTTTTCCAAAATCAGTGGATCAACCCCTTCTAAAATAATGAGTTTTCGGTAAATGCTCTATATACTGAAGTTTATACTCTTCATTTTGTTTAAAATTTTCAAACCACATTCGACATTTGAATTAATGTATTCTAAACTCTCTTTCATGGTATATAGGAATCATTCTAAAATTTTAATATTTCGTTTACTAAAATTTTTTATACTGCCTTGATAAGTGGAATTACCATTATAAAATCTTCATTACCAAGAGAAACGGAGACAATAAATGTTCTAAACCTCTTTGAATTTCTCGATGAAACTATTCACTAAAACCAGGTTTTCATATTTTTGAATTTTTTCAAAATCTATGGATTAACCCCTTCAAAAATATTGAGTTTTCATTAAATGCCCTATAGACTGAAGTTTATACTCTTCACTTTTTTTTAAAAAATTCAAACCACATTCGACATTTGAATTAATGTATTCTAAACTCTCTTTCATGGTATATAGGAATCATTCTAAACTTTTAATATTTCGTTTACTAAATTTCATATACTGCCTTGATAAGTAGAATTACCATTATAAAATCTTTATTATCAAGAGAAACGGAGACAATAAATATTCTAAACCTCTTTGACCATCATCTTATGTCAGTTCTCGATGAAACTATAAACTAAAAAAAAATTCATATTTTTGAAGTTTTTTCAAAATCCATGGGTTAACCCCTTCAAAATTATTGAGTTTTCGGTAAATACTCTATATACTGAAGTTTATACTCTTCACTTTAGTTTAAAATTTTCAAACCACATTTTGTATTTGAATTAATGTATTCTAAAAAAATTTCATGGTATTTAGGAATCATTCTAATTTTTTAATATTTAGTTTACTAAAGTTTCATTTACTGCCTAGATTAGTGGAATTAGCATTATAAAATCTTCATTAATTAGAGAAACGGAGATAACGAAGGTTCTAAACTATTTGACCATCGTCTTATGTTAAAGCTCGATGAAAATATACACTAAATCAGATTTTCATATTTTTGAAAAAAATTCAAAATCCATGGGTTAACCCCTTCTAAAATAATGAGTTTTCGGTAAATGCTCTATATACTGAAGTTTATAGTCTTCACTTTTGTTTAAAATTTCAAACCACATTCGACAATTGAATTAATGTATTCTAAACTATATTTCAATGTATATAGGAATCAATCTAAATTTTTAATTTTTAGTTTACTAAAATTAAATTTACTGCCTAGATTAGTGGAATTAGCATTATAAAATCTTTATTATCTAGAGAAACGGAGACAACAGAGGTTCTAAACTCTTTGACCATCATCTTATGTTAGTGCTCGTTGAAAATATACACTAAAACCAGATTTTAATATTTTGAAATTTTTCCAAAATCCGTGGTTAACCCCTTTAAAAATAATGAGTTTTCGGTAAATGATCTATATACTGAAGTTTATACTCTTCACTTTTGTTTTAAAATTTTCAAACCACATTCTACATTTGAATTAATATATTCTAAACTATCTTTATGATATAGAAATAAATTGACTTGTTTCATTTTTTTGTTTCTAAAAATTGATTTTCTTAAAAACTTAAACATTAAATATGTGGCAAGATTTGATTGGTAAGGTGACTTGTGCTTAGTATATAAAGGATTAGTATATTTGTTGTAACAAATATTTAAATCATTATCACAAAAAATAATATGAGATTTTTCAATACAAATTTCAAAATTAAAATATTAAGATTTCAATAATTTTCAATACAAAATTTTTAAATTAACATATTTATCTATTTTTTATAGTAGATAATTTAATTTAAATGATATACGTATGTATGATTATTTGTATCTTTTCTAGAAAAAAATGAATATACCATTGATCACAAAATTTTCAATGTGAGACTTTTACCATTTTTAGTAATTTATAGTCACTTAAAAAGAATATAACATATAAAAAATCTAATTATTTTAATTATATGTTTAATGCGATTGTTTTATTTTTATTAATTTGAAATTAAACTTAAAAGATAGAAGATACAAAAATTGTTATCAAATATGTATGATTCATAATTATTAATTGTCATATATATGTTAATCATACTAAGTAATTTCGTAATTTTTTAAGGAAAAAAATTAAAAATATTCTTCTGTAAACTACTAATAAATTTAATAGTTAGTTTAATAAAAAATAATATTTTTTTTTTTTTTTTTTTTTTGAAACTAAAAATAATATATTGACATGAACCAACTTATGTTTTTCTTAAGATTCTAATTACATGTTGTTTCTTTACTGATAAACAACGTGAAAATACGAGCTTCAGAAATCCAAAACCTTTTGTTAATCCAAAAAAAGAAAACCTCAATACGTATTCCTTATATGTATTCATTTGTATTGGATACCTTGAATAGAAGTATATACTTTCTCTTCCGTCCTAGTGAAATTTCTTAATGATTTTGTCTTTGTACACGTTTCAGCTTTTTTTCTCTCCCATAGTTCCTGAAAAATGAACTTAAATGTAGCTATTTATATTATTCAAGACGATTGTAAATTCTCATTTTTGGGTATACTATATAGTTGTGAAAGGGACTCTTGCAGTTGAGTAGTTTGCATTAGAATAGTATAATAACATGAAACATAAATGAGTCACTCGTGACGTACTTGCTCTCATTTTCTACTTTGTTATTGTTAATAATCAATAACAATGTTTAACAATTTATGAGTTTTATTAGGTCAACAATGTTATATAGTCTCTTAGATTTGTTGGAATTTCAAAATTTGAAACTTATTAAAATACTAATTATACAAAGGTATTATTTAAGAGTGAAACTAATTTTAAACGTAATGTTAATCAAATCCCATATTTATTCTATATTTTTTCTCTGGTTTACCTTCACAAATCCCATATTTGTTCTGCTTCTTTTAAAAATAAGCTCCATTATATTGCTTTCATTTTTCGCTTTTACATATATTTTTTTTAGTCAAAAAATATCTAAAAAGCGAAAAAATGAAAGCAATATAATGGAGCTTATTTTTAAAAGAAGCAGAACATCAAAATAAATATAGTATGGATATCTATCTTAAATGTTTATAGATTTTTCTTCTTTTATGTTGGCATAATCTCAAGAGATTAGACTATTAAATGGATTGACCAAAAAGAGAATAAGTGTGAATTGGAATACAAATTTGAAAAGGTCAAGTAAGTGGATAATTTAATGGTAAACTCAAGGACTTATTCAACAAATCGAAAAATAATGAAAAATGTATTAGTTATACAAAATAAAATACTCTTTTGATTATAAAATTATGAAGTGAGGAGTTTTGATTATAATATTTGCCTAAAAAGAAAATATAAAAGATTTGAAGAGGATACGAAAAAAGCGTTTCGTAACTGTTGAGGAGTTAGCAAACAAACACATGCCAAATAGCTCTCTCTCTCTCTCTCTTGCCCGCTTTGCCCGTTCCTTCTTCTCTCTAGACTCTATCTATCATCTCCAGAGAGAGAGAGAGAGAGACATCAATTCCCCTTTTTTGACTAAAATTCTCTCTCAGCTTTTCTAATCCAGACCATTGGTTTCAAGTGAGATTCTCTCTCTCTCTCTACCTCTACTTCACCAAAATCTCTCCTTTTTTCCCCAGAAACATTTCTCCAGCTCCCAACTATCTAAATCTCGTTTGGATTTTGAAAGGGTTTCTCTTTTCTTCTCTCTCCCTGGTCAAGTTCTGTTTTTTTTTCTTCTTCTGGGGATGAGTTTAGATTCCGTCAAAGTGATGGAGAAATCGAACAAATCTAATGAGAGCGAGAAGAAGAAGAAGAAGAAGAAGAAGAGGAAGAAGCAGAACAATGTGAGGAACAGCGAAGGAGAAGAAGAAGAAGGAAAAGGGTGTTGGATCAAATTTAGGGTAATGGTTTGTTGCCAACCTTCAACTTCTTCTGACGTTGATGATACCACCACTCGTACGCCCTTCCTTCCTTCCTTCTTCTCTCTCTTTCCTTGCATTTGGCTCCATCTATGAATTTTCATTTGCCTTTTGAGCTAATCAAAAAAAAAACTTTCCTTTCCTTTCCTTTAGGCATGAATGATTTTTTTCTGGAAATTTGGTTTCTCCAAAAAAAAAAAGAATTTTATATTTCCATCTAAGCAAAGATTCTTTCCACATCTGTGTCAATGTGGTTGGTTTACCTAACTTTGAGTTTTAACTACTTTCCATATGAATTAGTAAGTGAATTGGTGTTTTGTAATGATGATGATTTGCCACAGTGGGAAGTAGTAAGTCGGGAGCAAGTGTGAAATCATCAAATGAGCAGCAACCAGCTGTCCCTGTTTCTTCTTCTTCTACAACAGCAACTGCAACTAGCAATGCTGAAAGCTCTTTGTCCACTCCTATCATCAGTGAAGAACTTAAGATGTTTTCTCACTTAAAGCACTTTTCTTTCCTTGATCTCAAGTTGGCTACTAGAAACTTCAGACCCGAGAGTCTTCTCGGCGAAGGTGGCTTTGGTTGTGTCTTCAAAGGATGGGTCGAGGAGAACGGTACTGCTCCTGTTAAGCCTGGCACTGGCCTCACTGTCGCCGTCAAAACCTTAAATCTTGATGGCCTCCAGGGTCATAAAGAGTGGCTTGTAAGAAGAGATCATTTTCCTTTTCTTTTACCACTGGTGAAGCTTAAAACAGACAACTACTTACTAAAGGGTGGGTTTCTGTTTGTAGGCTGAGATAAACTATCTTGGTAACCTTCTCCATCCGAATCTTGTTAAACTGGTGGGTTATTGTATCGAAGATGACCAAAGGCTGCTTGTTTATGAGTTTATGCCTCGAGGCAGTTTGGAGAATCACCTTTTCAGAAGTAAGTCGCAATTTTCTGCACTTACATTGTTTAAAGTTGGAACCTTTCTTAGATGGAACTTGCACTTTTGTGTGTGTGTGTGTGTGTGTGTTGAAGGGTCGTTGCCTCTGCCATGGTCAATTCGGATGAGGATTGCATTAGGTGCTGCAAAGGGTCTCAGTTTCCTTCACGAAGAAGCTCTCAAACCTGTCATATATCGTGATTTCAAAACCTCCAACATTCTACTCGATGCTGTATTATTGTTTCCCTTTTTCTTTTTACAGCTTCCCCCTCCTTTGCTTGCTTGCTTCTAAACTTTGTGTACCACAATATCTCAGGACTACAATGCAAAACTATCAGATTTTGGGCTTGCCAAAGATGCTCCTGATGAAGGCAAAACCCACGTGTCTACTCGAGTCATGGGCACTTATGGTTACGCTGCTCCTGAGTATGTTATGACTGGTTAGTCCTCTTTTTTTGCACTCTCCCCTCTATAATTATATTTCCTTTTTTAGCACTGGTGAGAGATTTTTTATAACTAAATGTCTGTCTGCTTATAGGTCACTTGACATCGATGAGCGATGTTTACAGCTTCGGTGTGGTTCTACTCGAAATACTGACTGGTAGAAGATCCATGGACAAAAACCGACCAAGCGGTGAACATAACCTGGTAGAATGGGCGAGACCGCATCTCCTTGACAGAAGAAGATTCTACCGGCTACTTGATCCGAGGCTGGAGGGTCATTTCTCCATCAAAGGAGCTCAGAAAGTAACCCAGCTTGCAGCCCAATGCCTTAGCCGCGACTTCAAGATGAGACCCAAAATGAGTCAAGTGGTTGAAGTCCTTAAACCACTCCCAATGCTCAAAGACATGGCTAGCTCTTCCTATTACTTCCAGACAATGCAAGCCGAGCGATTGAAAGCTGGGTCTGGCTCTGGCTCAGGTCGTGGCTTGGGGTCAAGAAATGGGCAACCCGTGTTCCGGACTCTGTCTAGTCCTCATGGTCAAGCTGGTTCTTCACCGTATCGTCACCAGCTTCCGTCTCCTAAGCCCAAAGGTGCTACTACTTAAAGCTATATCTCACTTCCTTTAGAGGCTCTTTCTTGGGACGCAAGATAACTGTCCTTTTAACCGATGTAAAACCGATATTTTTAACCGTTTTAAAGAAAAGTAAGTTATGGTGTATAAGATTTGATCTTAAAGAAGATCCAACGTTGTGGATTTACCTCTGTTGTAGCCTCTTGTTACTCTTCTTTCTTCTATTGTATGCTTTTAACAGTTTGTCTTAGTGTTTATTATTGTCATTTCATTACTAAGTCGTTTTTGCAATTCTCAGTCGCTTGACCGGCCAAGTACGCTACCTAAGCCGAACCTAACCTTTTATAAATGTGGATGACGTTTAGCTTGTTCAAATGTTTGAAATTTGGACTTATCCACTTGCTGCGTTAACATGTCGTTAATGTCTGCATCATCTCTTTCAAAATTTCATCGTCACCCACCCATATAAATGCATTTGAGAGAGCTATTAGGGGAAATATTATCAATGGCCCGTAAATTCTTTTCACACTTCCCAGTTGCTTCACCAATACTCAACCTAATATTCAGTATAAAACTACCAACAAAAGGGTATTGGAAAGTGTTGGGTTGAAATTTCTCTTTTTTAGATTTTTGAAATCTTTTCCTCTTTTGAATTTGCTACTCATCCGCCACTTGTTGCTTTAGGTAGATAATCAAATAACTATATCTAAATAAAAGTAAAAAAATGTCACATGGTGACACCGTTTCTTACATGAAGTTATTGTTTATTCAATTACTCGAAGCAATTTATCCAATCTTACTCTTTGTTAACATACATGCCGCAAGGACCAACCACTTTTTACACAGAGAACTGTAACTTCAAATTGATTACTTATGTTGTAGTTTAATTTATTTTTATTGAAACTTGATCATTGTTTATAAAATTGAAATTCATGATTTAATTACTAAAATACAAAATTACGAAACATTCAACTATTCA
Organism: Raphanus sativus; assembly: GCF_000801105.2. Classification (NCBI taxonomy): domain Eukaryota; kingdom Viridiplantae; phylum Streptophyta; class Magnoliopsida; order Brassicales; family Brassicaceae; genus Raphanus; species Raphanus sativus. Next base: position 9,824 of record NW_026617461.1, on the reverse strand, counting down.
AGAATAGTGGACCTTTCCAAACTTCCAAGTGTTTTAGAAAAATTCGGAAATTCCCTCCACCCTTTTCCAGCAAACATAGGAACATATTTTAAAAACCAGATACGTGTTATATTTTAATTTTGAAACACCTACACATAACAGCTGCAGATTTATCAATATAAATAGAGTCCAGTCAACGTCTTCCCCTGCAAATTTGAAGTTGCGTGTACTGAAACATATAAAATGTATGTAGTTCTTGGTTATAGTCTTCGTCCAATCGACAAGGATATTCTTCTATGCTCTAATAAACAAATATCCAAATGAGTTCACGCGTAAACAAGACAAGGTTTATCTGGTGGCTAACCCATTTATTGAAATCTTGTCAAATGTTGTTAAAAGAAAAAATGAATAGAAAAAAGCATATGTCTTTGATCATTTGTTTTTATCTCCAAGAACCAAGATATAATATACCATTCGATTTAGACTTTTCAAAAATGTTACTTTCTAACAAATAAATACGAAAATTCCGAGGAATAGTCACATGACATCTTGACATGATCATCTTCTTCCTGTTATCTATATAATTCATGCGGCTACCCTCTCTTCCACAAACTATATTACAGAGCAATACGGAGAGAACAGACAGAGACATTTATACAAGTCATTCTTGTCCTAATCCTAACAAGACTTAAGTAATGGGAAATCTTTTGTGCTGCGTGCTGGTGAAGCAATCAGATGTGGCAATCAAGGAGAGGTTTGGCAAATTTCAAAAAGTTCTTAATCCAGGTCTCCAGTTTGTGCCCTGGGTCATTGGTGATTATGTCGCCGGTCACCTCACCCTCCGTCTCCAGCAACTTGATGTTCAATGCGAAACCAAAACAAAGGTAAAGCAACATTCAACACCAGTACACATATACATACATCTCTTTCTTCTAACGGATCATTCTGTGTCAGGACAATGTGTTTGTGACAGTGGTTGCATCCATACAATACAGAGTCTTGGTTGACAAGGCAAGTGATGCCTTCTACAGACTTAGCAACCCTACTTCCCAAATCAAAGCCTACGTCTTCGACGGTAACTACTCCATCATCTTTTTAGTTTCCCCAGAGATTATTCCGATCAAAATCTTTGAGAATATTGGTTATATTTCTCTCAGTGATCAGAGCATGTGTACCAAAGCTGAACTTGGACGATGTGTTCGAGCAGAAGAATGAAATAGCCAAATCCGTGGAAGAAGAGCTAGACAAAGCCATGACTGCTTATGGTTATGAGATCCTTCAAACCCTTATCATCGACATCGAGCCTGATCAACAGGTCAAACGCGCCATGAACGAAATCAACGCCGGTAATTCATATAATCTCCCTAAACCTTAGAACCAAAATAATCAAAGCTAGGTCTCTGATGGGTTTAGAAAAAATGGTTTACAGCGGCGAGGATGAGAGTGGCGGCGAACGAGAAAGCAGAGGCGGAGAAGATCATTCAGATAAAGAGAGCAGAAGGAGAAGCTGAGTCCAAGTACCTTTCTGGACTCGGTATCGCTCGTCAGAGACAAGCTATCGTGGACGGTCTGAGAGACAGTGTTCTCGGTTTCGCAGGAAACGTGCCTGGGACGTCAGCGAAGGATGTGTTGGACATGGTGATGATAACTCAGTACTTTGACACGATGAGAGATATCGGAGCTAGCTCCAAATCTTCGGCGGTGTTTATCCCTCACGGTCCAGGCGCCGTCGCTGACGTGGCGGCACAGATTCGAAATGGATTACTGCAGGCCCACCAGACCAATGCTTAAAGGGCTCAGTCAAGAGTCCACTGTCCGAAAAGTCGTCTCCACCCTGTTGTTTTACTGATATTTTTTTATTGAAAATAGATATCCTTAAAAGATATAAAATGCTATGCTGATTGTGGTTTGATATTTTTCCTTTTCCATGTGATAATGTTTTTTTTTTTGGGTCTTTCCTTGTTGTTTTGTATTTATTTTGAGAATTCAGTTTGTATGTGAAAATTTATAACTATCTCTAATTATATGTTTTCAAAGTTTTAAGCTGTCAAAGAATATAATATTTTTGAATAATTTCTTTTTTCTCAACTGAAGTTTTGGATAAAATGTGACGACCATTCATGTAGAGTGTCAGACAAATGCAAAATCGCGCGTCTATGATGCACCTAACATTTTAGACGACATCATAGCATGGTCCAAAGTCCAAACGACAGATACTTCTAATTTAACTCTTTTTAATTTCATGTCGTCCGTGTTTCAAAAAAAAAAAAAAAAAAATTCCTGTCGTCCCACTTACACCAAGCATAATCGAATATCCAATTTTCATATTCTGATACTAACTTTCGTATAATAAGTGATCTCACCTATTTTATATAACAGAGTTAGACAAATACGAAATTAGTGATCTCACCTATTTTATATGACTTGTGTCATATGGTCAAGTTTGAGGGGGAATTTGGAGTTTTGAAGAAATTTTTTAAAAAGAGTTAGCAAGTAGAGAAGTGCAGTTGTTATTTGAGTTTGTTTTTATTTCATAATTTGATGCACTAGTTGTAAAAAAGTTTGATTGAATAAAATTTTACATTCATTCAAAAAAAAAAAAAAAAATACGAAATTAGATGTTGTGTTGAAGAAAAAATATGAAGTAAAATCAATGCAATGCAAGTGTTAACCCCATAGGATAAAAAAAGATCAAGAAAACAAATTGAAAATGCAGAGGGGAAGAAAAAGAGAGGAAAAGGATCTTTAGAGTTTCATCGTATCACCAAGACAGACGGATCAATTAATCCAAATTTATTATGCTCTACAAATCCGATAAGAAACTGAGGAAAAGATTTGAGCAGTAACCATTAAAACAACCAAACCAAGCAGTACACCGCATCAGAAAAAACTTGCTTTGGTTGGATATTCATCAGTTGGCTCTCATTTTCAAGGCTTGAGAGAGAGGGCCAAACCAACCTTAGCATTCTTGTCAATAGCCTTAGTGTCAACTTCTCCAGAGATGGTGAAGAAGGATTTGGGTGTCCACTGGTGCTGAATGAGTGCATTGGCTATCCCGGCACTGTTCACACGAGCCTTTACAGTGGTCAAGGGGTCAAGCGAATGCTGCGTTCCCACGGTTATGGTGTTGACATTGGTGGAGAACTTGTGGTTCACTTCAGCTCCAACAGCGGTGTTGAACAGCGGGTTAACAAGGTGGTAGAATGAAGCGTTGACAGTATCTGCTTTGTCGTTCCTAAACAAAAAAGATAAGCCAAGATATCTTTTTAATCAAAAACCCCATCTTACATCCACAAGTATCTCTCACAAAGGTATTCACACTTACAGGGTAAGGGAGGCAATTAAATCATCCTTGATGAAGTTAACTCCAGCATTGATCTTGGTGAAACTGCCTGATTTGGTGTCGAAGGAAACATCAGTACCAAGGGCCAACACATTGGTACCCATAACACCAGAGAAGTTGACAGTGGGGTTTTGAGTCAAGCCCATGCTTGTGCTGATACCAGCATATTCATGCAAGTACTGAAGCTCAATCTGTTTATAAAAAGGAAGAAACCACCATTATGAAGTTAGGAAAAGGCAGTATCTCATCAAAAAATATATAACAAAGAAATACAGATGCTTGAGAAAAAAGTGAAATACCTTGCCGGAGTTTTGGTCAGGGGCCCTGAAGCTGAAGATGGACTTCAATCCAGGTGCAGCCTCATCAACCGTAGCAGTGATCAAAACCTGAACCACATAGAGAGGTAATAAGATAATCTGATACAAGAAAGTAGTATCCGGGAAGGGAGGGAACAGACATACGGTATTGTCAGTGGAAACTCTCAAATCGGTAGTGGTGTTTTTTTGCTTGAGTTGAAAAGCAACATCTCCCAAGAGTGAGTCACCTTTCTTGGTTCCAGTTGAAGTGATGGCCTAAGATGGTAACAGGCAAAGAAAGAAAGAAGGAGCTAAGCTTATGTATCACAATGCTTACTACTGCAATCAATCAATCAATCAATCAATCTCAGAAGTGAACTTTAAAAGCTAAATAAAAAAAAAATGGAAACTTACAACACCGGAAGGAGTGGAAGTGGTGATACTGAATTTCTGGTCGCTGTTGTGGTCCTTGTACAGCAGATCTGTCAGCAAAAAAAAACATTATAGAGATCCCTTTGATATTTCCACATCCTACCTAGCATGAATCAAACAGCTCCTTCCAAATTTTAATACACGCATGAAAGTAGAGTAGTTTCACCTTTGGCTTTTTTGCCGATGTCAGTGTAGAGACCTGGTCCTTTCCCCATTCTTGAGAGATGATAATTATCGAGAGGGATTCGAAGAAGACACTACAGAACAAAACCTCTCTGCTTTCTTTCTGTGGCGTCTATAACTAAAACCCTAAATTTTTATTCTTTTTATTTTGGTCGAAAGGTTAAATTTTATGAGCCGTCGGATCGTCACTCGCTCTGTCAGTTTTCCTCATCTACAGCCGTCCATATTTTTCATTCTCCACTAATCATTTTCTTTTAGTACTTAACTAGGGCTGGGCGTCCGGGTACCCATTCGGGTTTCGGTTCAGTCCATTCGGGTTTCGGGTTTTTTGGGTCAAAGATTTCAGCCCCATTCGGATATTTCTAAATTTCGGTTCGGGTTCGGTTCGGATCTTTGCGGGTTCGGTTCGGGTTCGGATAACCCATTTAAAATGTTTTTAAATTTTCAAAATTCATTATATACTTTAAACTTTCAAAATCTATAAGAAAAATAATATATTACATATAAATTTTTATAACATATATGTCAAAATACCTTAATTTAACATATAAATTGGTTTTCTTTGAATATTTGGATAAAGAATCAATAGATATTTAACTATTTTGGTGTTTTCAGTATACTTTAGCTATTTTAAACATTTACTTTTGACTATTTGCAAATATTTTCCGAGTATTTTGGAAAACTTAAAGGTATCTTATATATTTTTAATATTTTTAATATACATTATATATAAAAATAATGTATATATTTAAGTATATAAATTTATTTCAGATACATTCGGGTACCCAAAATATTTCGGTTCGGATCGGGTTCGGTTTCGGTTCTTTAAATACCAAAATTTTGAACCCATTCGGATATTTAATCAATTTCGGTTCGGATTCGGTGCTATTTTTTCGGATCGGGTTCGGTTCGGTTTTTCGGGTTCGGATTTTTTGCCCAGCCCTATACTTAACCATTTTTAAGTCCTTCGAATCAGGGAACGGTCTGATGGCATATTCCATCGTTCTTTCTAGTTTGGACCTCAAAATTGTCCTCTTTTGAGGCCCATTCAGTTGTCGATGATGACGCCCATGTATGATCAAATTGTATCCCTATATATTTTATTTTTACTATAACTAAATACAACAATCTTACAAAAAAAAACAGCGTAATTACTAATTACAAAAAAAGTTGTAACGCAACAAATATTTGATATACAGACACGATTTGTCTCATTTGAATATCATAAAAGTCAACCTCTAAGTTTTCTTCAACAGCTTAATAATGCGTTTAATCGCAGACATAAACTCTTTCTCCTTCTCTGGAACCACCGAATGATATGCATTCTCCTTCCATGCTCTGTAGAAAAACGATTCTTTCTCCACGAATATGGTAGCTTTGTTTCTGTTGCACGTTCCCTTCTTCACAGTATCCGACATTTCGTTAAGTAGCGATTCAGATTTCACCAAAGAACTCAACTCCTCTTTCAAATCACCTTTTGTTTCCTTCTTCAACGTTTTCAACTCTCCCAGCAATTTCTTCGCATTCTCAATCTCTTTTGTAAGTTTGTCGTTCAGGAGTTCTCTTTCTTCTTCTACTTTTAATGTTGTTAATGTTTCGGGTTTTACATCTCGGAGTTTCACTAGCTTCACGTCTCTCGCTGCAGCCTCTTCGATGTTCCATCCCAATGCGATTACTAGGGTCACGATAAGACCACCTGCAGGTAGTGTTATATTTTTTCTTGCCATATTGTATTGTTTCAAATTGATCAAGGAAAATCTTCTCGTGTCATACTATATACGAGAGGATTGTGACTTATTTTCGGTGGTACGTAGCCTTTACATAGAAAAATGTTTTCTAAAAAAAAAAAAGTAGAAGTTTTTTTTTTTGACATGTCTAAAAGTAGAAGGTAAATTTGGATATATTGACGTTCTATTCTTAAATGCTAGTATTAAAATAAAATTTTGGAATTAGATTTTAATTTAAACATTGCGAAATTTATGGATAACCAACTAAAGATGAGTATAACTGAGTCAATACGATACGTTGACCATCAATTTATGTACATACTATTATTAGTCACAGATCATAGTATAAAATACCTTAAACATAGAAGACAAGAACTCGCATCTCTGCTCACCTCTTTTCCTTTAACAAACTATATATTTGAATATAATTTCAAATTTATTTGTTAAGGGAAAAATTAAACTGAGCTCTAGTCATGGCAAAGATCTCCTTATTGCTTTTCGTCATGGCCCTTGTTGCCTCTCTCCACGCTTATGAAGCTCACCGCATGGGAAAATTCGATGAAGCAATTGAAAAAGACTTGCACAAAGCCGAGGCCCAGATCGAGGAAGACATAAAGGCAACAAAAACGAGCATTCAAGGTTTGACAACTGAGATGAAAACCTTGAGCAAATCTGAAGAGATGTTAAATCAACTTGGAAAAGATCACAAAACGGATATGGAGGTAGCTCCTTATGGAAAGAAACTCAGAACATTCAGCAGGGCAGCAAAAAATGTCACGAAAGCACCACCTGCAAAAAACAAGAAACCTGCACCACCTGCAAAAAACAAGAAACCTGCACCACCTGCAAAAAACAAGAAACCTGCATCACCTGCAAAAGACAAGAAACCTACATCCGTAATCCAAACGATCTTGCAGGATTTTGGGCTAAACGGAGGGAGGGATTGACAAAACATAATAATCAGGGTCTGATTAGTGTTTTGAGTGAGTTTTAAGGAGTATTGAACTTGTTCATGGAGTTTAGCTTTACAAGTGAGAGGAGCAAATAATTCCCCACATAGTATATAAGTTGCGTTGCTGTCATTTTGTAATTAATAATACAACTAAATGAAATATTATAACTACTTATGATATCATAATATGTTTTTATGCGAAATTTTTTTATTTTTTTTTATGACAGCTTTCTATTAGATCAAAACTCAATCAACTGTGTCTTTTTTTTTTGCATACAACGTTTGAGATATCTGTTTATAAAATACTATAGATGACCAAATTAGTTTACAAAACGGTGAAACGTTTTCTCAAATAGATATAGATGACAAATTGATGGAATGAGGCTTAATAGATGTATGTATACTTACAGATAAAAATTATTTAGGGGTTGATATATCCACTAACATAATCATGTGATCTTCAACATTATTTCTATTTTTTTCGAGTCTTAGGAGATTTTCTACATAAAAGATAATAATTGTAAAATCTATATATTTTTTTAAAAAGATTCACGTTTTACATTTAATGTGTAACCTATATTAGCTAATAATGATAAAATGTAAATTTCAAACAAATAATTACAGTGGTTCAAATACTATTGGTTTAAAATTATGGAAAATAGCTGAATATAAATTAGTACATTTATACAAAACTTCTTACATCTCATAATAAGTTTAAATTGCACTTTTTCTTTTCTAATTTCATTTCATGTATTAATTTGACCATCGTATTTTAGACAAAGATCCGCTAATAGAAATGACTTTCCCTAATGTTTTATTATTTTTCTTTCATAAAATATCTTTTTCCGTTCTTCGCACAGCTTTTTAAAACAAAGTTCTAATTTTTCTTCTCTATTATTTTAGCATATTAACTAGAGATATAAAATTGTGCAATGCATAATAAATACAATAAAATTTCTAATAATTTTCTTAGTATATGTGAGAATAACTTACTATAAACATGTTGACTAATATTTTAGTTCGGAACACTGAATTTTTTATAACAAAGTGCTTATAGCATACTTTTGATGCAATTGCATAAGACTAATATATAATGGTTCTCGTAAACCTTAAATTTGATTACTTCTTTTTTGTATTGAGTGTTGATTTATATTGTTTCGCTTCCCAAGTGCTACCCATAAGCTGAAACTAAATATTTTCTTAAATAATTTTCCTAGCATAAAACTTTGTACATAAGAGTACCATTAACCCTCTTGGTGCTTATCAATTTTTTGATTAAAAAAAGAAGGAAAGAAAAGAAGAAGAAGAAGAATAGCTCTGTCTCTGCTTGGTCTTTTTGCAGGTTTCATTGACATGTGGCGATCCGCGATTGGTTTTTTTAAATTTTTTTTTTAATCGCACAAAAAAAAATTAAATTTTGAACACTCATTTTTTTAGCTCCTCCGTTAATGATGCTCTAAAGTGAGTACATAGTATCTTAATTTACATTTAACCATTATAAAATTTAGTATAGTTTTCTTATTTGAGCAGTCTAGGTCGAGATCTATAAAATGGTTCTGATCTATTATCTATACATATTTTTTGAACAAGTATTTATTTATGTGAGTGATTGTGGTGAGTTATATGTTGGCTCATCGCTAAATTTTACACGAAAAAAACAGAGAAATATCGTAGGATAATCCTAAATTTTTGTTGTTATCACAAATGTAGTCTCTAAAAACCAAAATGACCAAATATTCTATTAAAAAGGTAAATATACAATTATACCCTATGATTAACTAATATAGATCTTAGAATTTAAAGTTAATGGACAGAGTTTTGGAATTGAAATTTAAAATTTCATAAAATAAAAAATAAATATTAAAAGTTGAAAATAAAAATAAAAATTTTAAAAATAGTTCCAAACACACATTTTTGAATTTTAAAAAAGAAAATTTGAAACAAATAATTCAAAAAATAAAATTTATAGAAAAATTCGAATTTGAAAACATACAATTTGAAACTATAAATTTTTTTTTTATAAATATTATTTTTAGTTTTAGTTTTTATTTATTTGCTTTTATATATCTAGAGTATAAAAATCTTTTAACTATTAAATGAAACATTTTGGTCATTCTTTTTCTTCACAAAAACTTGAAATTGTCTAAGAGTTGCCCCAAAAATTATATAGGAATCTTATTACGGAATTTCCATAATATAAGGTTAGAACTTCGAAATTGGAAGGATTTGAATAAGATGACTACAAAAAAAAATTGCGACTTTTATGGGTGGCCAAAGAAAACTAATAAACGAAGTCAATACCATTCGCGCTCACCATCAAAACAAGGTTACTATTTTTACGCACAGGTAAAGGCTATAGATTCTTTAAGAAATGAACACACTAAAATATAGTTTGATCTAATTAAATCAAATTTACTTCAGGAAAATTAATCCGTAACATGGAAAAGATCTCCTTTGTACTTTTGGTTGTGGTCCTTATTGCCTTTGTACATGTCTCTGAGGCTCAATCTTCTAAAGAAGGCGAAGAAAAAGTAATTGAAAAAGACCTGCATGAAGCAAAGGACTTAATCGAAGATGACTTGAAGGAAAAGAAAAGAACATCAAGAGCTTGGAAAGCGAGGTGAATATGTTAACCAAATCTGAGAAGATGTTGAATGACATCGGAGAAGCTTACAAAAATGGTACGAGTCTAGAACCTTACGGGAAAAAGCTCAAGAAATTTAATAGGAAGGTTAAGCAGGCACCAAAGGGAAAGAGATACGGATCCGTAGTTCAAAACATTTTGAAGGATTTGGGATTAAACGGAGGGAGAAACTGAAACAATATTAACTAGGGTTTGATGGATGTTTTGATGCGTTTTAGGAGGTTTCAAAATTGTCTTTACAAATGAGATGAGCAAATATCTTTCACAT
>NW_026617460.1:0-17140 GCF_000801105.2 Raphanus sativus | reverse complement strand
GTAAGAACTTTATGCAACAAGAAGTTACAAAATGAAGAAAAATGAGACATAAAAATACATTTCTAAAATTAATAGATCTACCTTTAAATGAGTGCAAGATGAGAATCATGTGATGAAAAACCTGCAAAAACAAGATAAATTAGTGAGAAAGACATGAGACAAAAACAATCAATTGATATAAGCTTGGTGTTTATAAGTTCAAAGAGATTAGAGAAAGGTTTGAGAGTTTTAGAATGATGAACATCACATTTTTGTTGCAGCCATTTGAGAGGAGTAGAGAGAATGTGTAAATTTTTCTTTATATAGGGAGACAAAAAATCCAATTAGGTTAAATATTTTAGATTCAGAAGACTTTCAAGTAAGTCTTCTGAATAGAAGACTTCCTAGATGACTTACTTGTAAGTCGTCCAGAAGACTTAAATATTTTTAGCGGGAAACTCAAATATTTAAGCGGGAAACTAAATATTTTTAGCGGGAAACTAAATACTTTCACTCATCTATGTTGAAAACAATCACTTTTATTGTATCTTAATTTATATCACTTATAACATATGTTAATTACATGATTTCAATTTTTCATTTACCAAAATATTTTTTTATAAATTTTATAAATTATTTTTAAGATCAACTATACCAGAAGACTTACTTGTAAGTCGTCCAGTCGTCTAGAAGACTTAGTTGTAAGTCGTCCAGTCGTCTAGAAGACTTACTTGTAAGTCATCTAGTCGTCTAGAAGACTTACTTGTAAGTCGTCCAGACCCTAAATTTAACCCCTAAACTAAATTGACTAAAATTAACTAACTAAATAAGTTATAAAATCAAATTAAACTTGCTTAGTGTTTACTATGCACATAAATAAACACATTTGGGTAAATTTCATATTTTTCAAAAATACTTTTATGCTTTCCGAAATCTAACCCTAAGAACACATACAATACTACAACATATGTTGACAAAACCTAAACCAAAGAATATCATGACTCACTACTTTCACTCATCTATGTTGAAAACAATTCACTTTTGTTATATTTTAATTTATAACACTTTTAACATATCTTAATTACATGATTTCAATTTTTCACTTATCAAAATATTTTTAAAAAAAATTATAAATTATTTTTAAGATTAACTATACTGGACGACTTTCAAATAAGTCGTCTGGACGACTTACTTGAAAGTCGTCTGGCCAGAAGACTTATTGGGGTTAAAAACGTAAAAAAAACTGTTTTTTTTTGTTTGGTCATAAGTGGTTGGTTGTAATTTCAATAGTCTTTTAAGTTAGTTCTGCATTTGATTCAAGTTTGGGTATACTTTTGCATTTGAAATCAAGTTGTGAGTTATATTTGGCAATTTTCCCATCTTTTATTCATAGGTGTTAAATTTTTTGGAGTTATTTGTTTGTGTTGAATTGATTTCTTTTAACGTTTTACAGTTTTGTTTTTATTAAGACTATAAATTATTTTCATATTGCATTTATTTGTAAGAGATATTAATAGTATTAATTGTTATGTTGTGTTCAACTTTAGTATTAATGTAACTTGAATTTTAAATTGTAAGCAATATATGGTTTAGCACTCTTTATTGTAAAGTTTGTATAGGGAGTGTTGTTTTATAACCAATTGCGTCATAGCTAAGCTTTGCATGAATCTTATTTGAGTTAATTTTATATAATTCAAGGTTGTAATAGAATATTTTTTTTCTTTTTGTAAAAGATGGGTGATAGATATATAGACGGTTTTGTCATTTTCTGAGTTGGGATTGCATGGGACTGCGAGAAATATTAAAGGGGATTGTTTGAATGTAATTCATAAGGTATTTTGGGAGCTTAACTTGTGTTTTGGTACTTTTCAATACACGATTATGAATATATTTTATTTTATTGGTGCTTTTATATTTTTAATATGTACATTGAATTTTTTTTGGTTGGTTTCATAACTATAGCTTTGTATTTATATTGGTATTAGTTTTTTTTTTACAATCTATTACAATAAAAGTTACATTTTGTCACTTCTCATGCTCTCATCTCATCAATACTATGTCTAAATTTTTCCATGTATCTCTTTTACTATGTCAAATTCAGCGTTTTCTTTACCTTTTCAATTTGGACTTCATACACATTTTCATTTGTTTCTACCATTGTGTGTGTTGTGAAACTCTCCAAAAGGTAACTCTTCTGACGCTTTTCGTCTAGGGTTTTCTCTATTCCCCGACTTCAAGCACTCACCGCTACTCACTGTTCTTCCTCTCACACCGGCCATGTTTTCTGTAACGGCTGGCTTTTCTGTTTCTCATCCCTTTAAATACAACATTAACATCATCCTCACCACTCTCCCCACGCACTCTCTATCAATTAATAGTGATCAATACCATGAACGGTAACCTCTTGTAGTTGTACACTATAAATATGTTTTGTCTCTGCGATGACATCTCCAAACTGCTAAAAAATCTAGACTCCAGTCGTTCTAAAGATTCGAATCTTGGCAGAGGGTAAAACCATTTTACGTTCCCTTGGCTAGGAGCCAGCAAACGTCGAGCTGATCGTGCCTGGAGAGAATTCAAGATATCAATGAGGTTCGTCTTCGTCATAATGCAACTCCTGCATTTCCTATCTATATTTCCATATTTTAATTTAAATAAAATTTCCCTTAATATATTTCATTGCTGCACAATAATGTTACTACACAACACTTACAGTCAATCTATACAACTCAAAGTTTATTCTATATTGTAGAAAATATAAGTAACGTTGTATAGATCGACTGTAACTGTTTTATAGTAACATTTTCGTGCGGAAATGAAATATATTAAGGGAAAATTTAATTTAAATTAAAATATTGAAATAGAGATAGAAAATGCAGAAGTTGCATTATGACGAAGACGAACCTCATTGATATCTTGACTCTCTCCAGGCACGATCAGCTCGACGTTTGCGCGCTCCCGTCCAAGGAAATGTAAAATGATTTTACCCTCTGCCAAGATTCGAATCTTTAAAACGACTGGAGTCTGAGATTTATTAGTAGTTTGGAAATGTCATCGCGGAGACGAAACATATTTATAGTGTACAGCTACAAGAGGTTACCGTTCATGGTAATGATGAGAGAGAGTGGGGAGAGTAGTGGAGATGGTGCCAATGTTGTATTTAAAGGGATGAGAAACAGAAAAGCCAGCCGTTACAGAAAATATGGCCGGTACGAGAGGAAGAACAGTGAGCAGCGGTGAGTGCTCAAGGTTGGGGAATAGAGAAAATCCTAGACGAAACGCGTCAGAATAGTTACCTTTTGGAGAGTTCCACAACACACACAATGGCAGAAACAAATAAAAAAGTGTCTGAAGTCCAAATTGAAATGGTGAGAAAAACGCTGAATTTGACTTAGTAAGAGAGACACATGGCGAATTTTAGACATAATAGGGATGTGGTAGCAGCATGAGAAGTGACAAAATGTAACTTTATTGTAATAGATATCTTATTTATTTGACATTTGAAGAAAAGAAATACGGTAGTACGGATGCATAGAAGAAAAACAATAAATGTACATCAAACATTGACTTTAGTTCTTTTTTAGTTTAAGTAGAAAAATAATTGTATTTATGTGTATTAATTAGTTTTGTTTTAAAGATAAAACTTAAGATGTTTTCACATAAATTAAAAAATTAATTAAATATTGATCATAAATACATCACCTATCGTGGTTGTAATAGTTCAATAAATGTGATTAATATTTTGAAGTTCATAATCTCTTATTTTTAGCTAATATTTCATCGGTTTTATAGTAAGTGTCATTGTATAATTAATTTTTCGTTGCAAAATAATTGTTCTTTTAGTATTTCAATGCAATTTATGTCACTAATTTATTTTGTTTATGCTTACATAAATTAAGAAAAAATAAAAACAACATAGTTATAATACCTAAATAAAGATAAATTGGATGTTAAAAACAAAAAAAAATGAAGGAAAACTGAACATTTTTTATTTTCTTATTTTACGTGAAAAGAACTTAGAAATGTATCTAATTTGAGACGGAGAGGTAACTTTTTTGAACATTATATAAAACATTTATTTGACAAAGCAGAAAGTTGCTTTATAGTAAGTTATTTCTTTTTCAAAGTGCTAATCATTCTTTACTACACATTTTTATTTTTATAAATTTTGAAGCTTGAATGTTGATCTGTATAACTTTTATGATAAAAAAAAAAACTTTTATGACTCTGAACTTATTTACCCTGAAAATTGTTTTACAAATTCCTATTACAAGATGGTTGTGTTGGACAATATCAAAGAACATTCCAAGTGAATGGCAAAACCTAAATTCACAAATGTTTCTTAAACTCTATAGACCATCTGATCCTGTGGAAAAAAGTGGATCGATTCCTGGTATATGGTCAGCAGACAGTTTCCATCTAGACACTGCTCTTTTGAAATTCATGAGTTCTCGGACCACACGCCTTGCCATATCAAGTTATCATCTCTGAGGCCTCTCATTGGCTCTAGACCTTTTATGTTTTCGGCTTTTGTGGCAAATCACCATTTGTTCTTGGATAAAATTCAGAAATCTTGATTTTCATTGGGTTATCGTATCTTCCCACTCAGCTATTTCTTTCAGATTAAAAGGTCTAAAAGGTCCAATCAAAACTCTTTGCGAGGATAATTTCAGCAATATTACAGCTCTTAGTGATCCTAGTCCTGATTCTCTTGACAATGAAAATCAAGCTAGAGATGTATGTGCTTTTTTTTTTGTATCTAGCAGCGGAGATATTCTTCAGACAGCATTCTCAAATCAAATGACTTGAGGCTGGAGATTTAAATACCCGGTTTTCATTGTATTACCTTTGCCAGAAACATTTCAAATGCTTTAGTTTACCTTACTCCGGTTGATGATTCACGGACCTCGACTTTGGATGAAGTTCATCAAGTCGCAATTGATTATTTCTCAGACATTCCATGTACTGTGAGGGAAAGTTATTGCAACCATTTGACTGGTTTTCTTAAACGTATTGTTGGTCCCACTTGCTCAGATTTGAATTAAGTGTTGTTCAATGTTCCCATTACTCCTGATTTGATCAAATAAACTCTTTTACAGCTGGCCTTAACAGAATTCTAAGACCTGACGGTCGATCGAATTCTTTAGAGGTGCTTGGGAGGGTGTTGGTGAGGAGGTGTGTAATGGAGTCCTTTAAAGTCGTGTTCATGTCCTCAGGTCTCAATTAAATTACTCTTATCTTGACCTGAAAGAGAATTTGTGCTGATAACTTCAATTGAGTTTAGACCAATAGTGATACCAAATACTCTTTACAAGGTTATCACCTGTATCATTGCTGACATACTCAAATCAGTGTTGCATTCTATTTGTACCGAATCAAACCGCTTTTGTAAAGAATTAAGTTATGTTGGAGACATTGTTATTGCTTCAGAGGTTTTAAATGGTTATCACAAGACCGGTCTCTCTCCTCATATCACTTTAAGTGGACTCATCAATTGATTTTGACTTTGTCCGCTGGGATTTCTTACTGAAATGAAAACAGGTTTGCATCATGGTGATCCTCCTCTCTCCCCGCCTCTATTTGTGTTGGTGGAACGTCCTTTCTATTGTGCTTGACAAAGCTGCCAACAACATGATTTTTGGGCACCATCTGAGATGTTTATCTTAATTTTTTGGGCACTCATCAACATATGTTTATCTTAACTTTTTTAAAGCATCTGAACTTCTAGTTTGTCGACACCTGACAATTAGAGTTTTAAAACACATCTAAAAAAATTGTAACTAGAACCTTTCATTATTCTCTTTCCTATTTTTAGATTAATTTATAATTGGAACATGCGTGAGAATTCACCGTTAGTGATGCTCCAATATACAATAAAGGTTACTTGGGCCAGCACATTTGTTTTGACCGAACTGAACACGAGAAAACACGTACAGCTCCGTCGAGCACGCCACGTATACTCAACCGCTATGACGCAGCATCAAACCTCATTATTAAAACTTTGCTTTCAAAGCCAAAGAAAGTTGAACAAAAAACTCCCCAAAGAGGCAAGCTGATCAGAGATGTCGTCCGCGCAAATGGACCCACACGACAAGATGAGATCACGCGATCTAAGTAAAGTCGCGAGAGGCCAGCAAGCGCCAAGACCAGCGCACGCTCCCGGTACGGTGTCGCCTCCACCCCAGAACGAAGCCACGTTTCGAGCTAAAAGAGGAGAAGATGGTGGAGGAGAGACTGACTCGGCGAGGGATGAACTGTTTCCGGTGACTAATGAAACGCGACATTGCTTCAATCGGTATATGCAATACCATAGGTAAGTTTTAAAATTTATCTGTAGCTAAATTAAATGACTAAAATTTATATATGATATTTTAACTTTAAATACAAGGTGTCTTGAGGGTAAGGGAAAAGATACGAATGATTGTAACAGTTTGAGAGATTACGTACGTACGATGTGCCCTGAAACACTGGTGAGCAAATATCTTTGTTATAGTTTCTTAAATTATACTTTGTTGGTGTAGTAAATTATATTTTTGTTTTGTAATATGTTCTTTCTTTCTTCTTAATATGTAAGGTTGAGAAATGGGAGGAACAGAGAAAGTCTGGGACATTGCCATCGTCAATTTGAAGATTAGGTTACAACATGTAAGAGTCTTTCTTATAACAAGAGAAGTTTAGTTCAGTCGTTGTGTGGACTGTCGACAGTAGTAATGTTAAACCAATAATAGATCAGATTAATAAGTAAATGAAATCATAATCTAGTAATTATTTGTTAATAGACGTGGGATTATTTTTATATGGTTAGTGTCGATCTAGATTCTGTCCTGACAGATTCTTGTTATTGGTCCATTCAAACCTGACTCTGCTAGACATTCAGCTTCAGCTAAGTTCCGGGAATTTCTCTTGGAATCCATCTCGATTCTGTTACGTCCCCAAACTATATATTGAAAGAGGAAGATTATGCGATTTTATTAAGAAACCCAATAAGGCGAACCCGGGTTCAAACCCCACCAGCCATACGGATATGAGTTATTGCTTTCGACTAATTTGAATGTCCAGGAGAGGGTCTATCCGTGGGCTGTACCTTCACCCGGGGGTTAGGCTTGTGTCATCATTGATCCGAGTTTAACCCTTTGTTTTTCAAAAGAAAAAAGATTATGCGATTTTTTAACGAAATTTTCATTAAACAACACACGAATTAGATAATATTCTTGAAAGTATATTTTAAAAAGTATATATAAAACTGTTCACAAGTTAGTTGGAAGTATATTTTAAGAGGTATATATAAAATTGTTCACAAGTTAGTTTTGTGGTTCCATGAGTTTTTTTTTCTCAAATGGTTCTTCTATTATTCAAGAGGTGGTCCTTGAACAGAACAATCGACGTAGTATAAACTTCTATGAAAGGTTCTTGGATTATCGAGATTAATTATTTACCGTCTATCCCAAACAATTGACATGTAGAAAACTGTAGCATGCACTCTATTGTCATGATGATACTTCCAATTCCGAATGTAAAGATGATATTCTCTTATTTTGGTTCTTTGCCTACATTAACCGAATCTCACTTTCTGCATTCTTCCATGTCCATCCGTAATCACTAAAAAATGCGTTTAGAATCTATCAATCAAACATATTTCTGGATTGTTCGTCTGTGTTGTAGGTTGTGTTAATGTTGGTCCTTCTTGTTCTCGGTTTGCTGCATACTAAACTTGACATTCAGATTCAGCATTCAGACATTTTTCAAAGAGTCCATGTCTATCCTTCTGAAGAGTTTATCATTACTTCCTTTTCATATATACCATAAGATCCAAAGGTATGGATCTTTATCGAGTTCTGGGTCTTCATTTCATTCTTCCTCTAGAACATATAATCCATATTTGTGAAATGACTAGCGCTAGGGAAAAGCATTGACGGGGTCGGAGTTTCCGCATGTGCTCATGTCTGTAGTGCTGGAAGGCGTTCAAATAGTGCATGATTGATAGTTTCATCCTTGCACTACAGTGAGGGCAGTGATTATTACAATGCATATGACGATGGATTAGACTACTTGCCACTGCTAATTGTCAGATGTTGCTTGCCAAATGAAGTGTCTGATTTTTGGAGGAGCTTTTAATTTTCAAGCAAAGGCTTGAAGTTTTGTGATACTTGGTTCTGAATTTTCGATGTACTTTCTCAGCAAATTAGTCGTCACGCAATATCCTAGATTAACAGAGTACACCCCATACTTTGTGAAGCTCCAGCAATATCCATCTCGGCAGTGATCTTGGCTTATGGCCAATGATTTGATCAAAGCAATGTCATCCTTATGAACATAGTTTTCAAGTCTCTTCATGTCCCATCTCTTCGGATTACCTGTTATAAACTCAGATACTGGCATCATCAGATGTATAGCCGGGGCAATTGATCTCGCTGGTCTCGCTGGAACCGTTAATATCCAGAGGTCTTCCCAGGCTCTAATTTCATTTTCTGAATGTACTTTTAATCTTATTCTTATCTCTATAAATGGCTTCATAGCCATAATACTCGTCCACCCATATGAGGGATTTGATGTTTTGTTTAGACGCAGAGGTGAACTGCAAAGGAAATATCTTCTTTTCAGAACTCTTGCCAGTAGTGAATTTGGAAATTGCACCAAGTAGAATTACCTAATAGTGAGTCGTCTCTCACTTAGTGGTTTGTTATAATCATTAAACTTGGCTTTGGAGGTTGAATGATTTAGTGTTAGTAAAAGTAGGTGCTTGTTGGGTAACAAACATCTCCTTCATCTATGGACTTTGTTGCAGTGAAGCTTTTTGTGGCATCATCTGATATTGTCCATCTCTCTTGCATATCTTGTAACTCATCTATTAGTAGTTGTAGCCTCTCCTCAAAGTTCTCAATGTTGAACTGATGTTTTCCAAGCTTATCATAAGTGTATGCTGATAGTTCTGTCAGTTCCTTTTGCATTGATTGTAGCACACCCATGCTGTCGTCTTGGTTTTCTTACGAATTGATGGTGTATTAGTATCGATAGATTCCTTAGCTTCAACGTCGATCGATCTCGTGGAGTCCTCATCGATCGATTCATATGTTGGTTGATGTGTAGGTTGCAGAGCGAGTTGCAAGTTGTCTCTGAATAGCTTTGATCTTCTTGTATATCCTCTCTATCCATGAGTGCAAATTATTGATGCTGCTGTCGAAGGGAAAGTAGATGAGTGAAAATCAAGTTGCGTTTGAATCGTATTCATCTCCTGCTGCAAAGCATCTATTCGGGTGGCTAGTATATCCATTCATCACTCATAGGATAGTAGAAGTTACCAATTCTTTCTTTAAAAAAAAATTAACTTTGCGCCAATCCATCAGTTGCTTTATTCTAGTATCGATTAAGGTACAATGAATCTCGTCGGTCAATGGCTTCCATCTGTCACCGGTTGGTGGTGTTGGTTTCCATGCTGGAGTTTCTCATGTTTTCTGTTTCAGTATGGTGATAATGTCCTTTGCAACGCTCTCCACAGTCGCAGTCCACCATGAGATCTTGTTATTGAGTGAATGGTAGACACTGTCAAGTTTACACTTGAAATCATTAATTGAATCTTCTTGAATTGTAGATTTCTTTGAGCTTCTCATCCATGTCTTCTTTGTTGTAGGGATCTGGTGGTGTAGTTTTAGTGAGCTCTTCTCGATGTTCTGGTAGGCATATGAATGAGTGCTCATATAGCAAAGCTTTCTGCAGAATATCTCTAATGTTGAAGCTGGATACTAGAATGACTTTTCTTCCTATGCCTCGTGCAAGTCCATGCACATCTCTGTATACTCCATATTTATCCATCTCTTCCATGTGCTCTGCAGTTGCTTCGTCGATCGATGTGGCAGTGTGCCTATTGATCGATTCTGTAGCGTCTAGTTGGTATCGATATTTGAAGCTTGGTTCCTTCCTGCAAGATATTTCAAAATCTACTTCAGCTATCATTCTCTGATACTATGGATCATTGCGTTTCTTGATGAATAGGTTCCATGGTTCATTGGTCATAGAAAGAATATTTGCAATGTCTTCTCTGAATGCTTGTAGAATACATCTATGGATCATTGCGTTTCTTGATGAATATGTTCCATGGTTCATTGGTCATAGAAAGAATATTTGCAATGTCTTCTCTGAATGCTTGTAGAATACATCCATCCATAGCTCGTGCATTTCCTTCTGGATCCCTGAAAATACCAAACTCATCAGGTATTAGATATCCTTAATCTAAACTTATTTTCAACATTTAACTCGGATGGTAAGGGTTGAGTATCTATCGACATAGAGGACTGCTCGTCGATCGATTTCATCTTGTGTTGTCGATGGGGAAGATTGCAATTGAAATCTTCTCCATATGGCTTAGGGTTGGAAGGTGGATGGTGCGTTTTGTCTTGTTCTAAGGTTTTTGATGTTTCTTCCACCCCAGAACTCCTTTTATAGTTGTAATCTCCAACCAAATTTTTAATTTTGAGATTTTTTTTCTCAATGTCCTCATATCGATTGACGCATTGTGATGATCATCGATCGATTCGTGTGCATGCTCTCCTCGTGTTGGACGGATATCGATCGATGTAGAAGGTCTAACATCGATCGATTCTGGTAGTATGGTTCCATGTCATGGAAATTCGTCTCTAATGAGGACTCCTTGATGCTCTATAGCTCGTCTTTCCTCGCGGTTCCCATTGTACTCTTCCGGGTGTTGGAAAGGTGTAGTAACTTCTAAAGCAAAGATTGGATAGCAATGTGCTGGCCAATCATCTCGTTCCTCTATAGGTGCCATAGCGATCGATGTGTAATTGCTGATGTCGATTGATTTGCCCTGAGACTAGTGCCTTCTTCATTGGGTGCTAAATGTGGTCTTGTCGGGATGAATGGGTGGGAAACATGTAGGTGGGCTCTTCTTCTCTGTGAAAGAATGAGTATTCAATGTCTCTTTCCCTTATGTAATTCTCATCATACTCATCATCTCTTGTCTCAATTGCGAATGTAGGATGGTAGTAGTCGTTTTTCCAACTCCAATCTGAATAATCACCTGGAAAATAATCTACTTCGCACATAGGTGTAATAACGATTGATGTGGAGTGAAAAATGTCGTTATCGATGTGATGACTGATTAATCGATCGATGAGTGATCATTGGTATCGATCGATGACTCCATGTGGGTATCGATCGATTCCGAGTACTCTATCTCATACTCGTCCGCACAGTAGCATGTTGCTACGAGTTTTGGATTATTTTGGATCATATGTAGCTTCTTTGCGGGATGTCTGTGGCTTGACAACTTTGACTCGATCATAGTGAATCTTCGGGTTAATGAGTGTCAAACACATCTGGTTTATCTGCAAGTTGCAAATGGTTTTCACAGTAGCTAAGAATGTTCTTCCAAGTAGTAGAAAAGAATTTCAATTCAACTTAATGTCTAGGATATGAAAGTCAACTGGAATTATGGAATTACCAATCACACCTCAGGTCTATGATGATTCCTCCTGAATTCCTTCTAAAACAATCTACAAAATAGAATGATACCTTGGAAGGTTCTAACTTTAGACCTAGTTTTTCTGCCATAATCTTAGATAGGATGCTGACTGATGTTCATGTATCACATAATGCATGTGGGAATTCAATGCCTTTTGCCGAGCATGAAGTTATAAATTTTCCGGGGTTACTTTTCTTTTTCAATGTGATCTTCTCTTTCATTTATTCTCTGATTTGATGAAACATCTTCTCAATATCAGTTTCTTTCTCTCTTGTCTCTCTGAAGAACATCCACAATCTGTGTGTGAAGTATGCTTCTTCAAATGGTCTCTCTGCTGGGATCCTTAGGACTCGTTTCTTGAAGTTTTCTAACTCCTTTGCATTAGTCTTTCTTTTATAATGCTTGGGAACCTTTTCTTTTTTTTCTTAAGGTTTTCTTAGCACTTACCTTTTTTATCTTCATAAGTTCTGATGTATCTTCAATCTCGTCTGGTGGGTTCTCTGTAGGTTTGGGTTGGTGTCTGAGTGCATTCAGTCGGGCTACATCTATCTTTGGTAACCGCGCTCGGCATGTTGTGGGTGCACATCAATCGATGTCGGAATGATCATGTTGATCGATGCGGGTCTCGGTCTGTCGATCGATTTCTTCTTTTTGAAATCAATCGGTGAAAGGTTGGAGTGGGTGAGGGTGTTTAGCTGCAAATTTTACTGTGATGGCATTCACGTGATGTCTGATGATTTCTTCCTCTCTCCTTTTGATTAAAGCTTCTTGCCTCCTAATAGCCTTTCCTGTTTGAACTTCTTGTGTCTCTAACTTCTTTACATGAGTGTTCAAGGTGTTAAACTTTGCATTTAGGCTGTTGTAGGCAGCATCTATATTTCCATTGAAATCCACAGTAAACTTCTGCTGACCCTCTACAACTGAATCAAGCATTGCTTCGATTTTGTTTTCTTGAGTAAATGGTGGTGGATTTTGATAGAAAGATTAGTTGAGAATTTTTTTTTGTTGCTGAAGGGTTTCTAATAATGTGAATTCTGATTGTAGTTGCTTCTCTGACTATTGCCATAGAAGTTTTTGTTTCCACTCTGGTTTCCAGTCTCTGAAATCCAGTTCCTCCGATGTAATTCACTTCTTGCTCTGTATATCTCTCCTCATCAGTCTCTATAGCTTCTACATTTTCTGTAAAGCTGACCTGCTTCTTAAGAAGCTTTTGAATACTATCCAATTTTGCTCTTACATCGTCCATCTGCTCCTTTCCAAGGGCATTGGCTGATTTTTTCCTCTCATAATCAGTGTTCTTGGTGATGTTGCTAGTTGCCAAGTTCTCTATAAGTCTCACAGTTTTTTATGGATTCATGGTGTTGAAGTTTCCTTCACTAACCGTGTCTAGAGCTGTCTAATAGGTCATATCTAAATCTCTGAAGAAAATGCTAAACAGCTGCACTTTGTGGAATCTGTGGTGTGGATAATCTTTTTGATAAGACTTGAAACAAAACGAACAATGTCTGAAAGGCTCTGTAGGCTTCTGTGTGAATGTAGTAATTTTGCTCCTCAAATCCTCTGCACGCGCCTCATCAAAGAAATCAATCAAGAATGCGTTTTTGATGTCATCCTAGGATGTAAGAGATCCTGGTGGTAGTTGCTTAAGCCATTGTAAAGCTTCTCTAGTAAGAGAGTACTTGAAGAGCTTGCAAAGTATGAAGTCAGCAGGGACTCCAGTAGCTTTGATATCATATATGAGACCTACGTACCTCTCTAGATGGTCCATAGAATGCTATTGGGATGCCCCACTGTAAGGTGTCTGTCCCACAAGTGTGTAGTACTGATTTCGAAATCATCCCTCTGTATGTCTGGAGAACAAATAGCAGATCTGTTGGCGTAGTATTGATCTGGAAGGTTGTAGTCAGCCAATGATCTGTTTTGGATGGCTTCTTCTGCAGCTTGAGCAGCGGCTGCAGCAGCCTCAACTTCTGGATCAGGGATTACAACCCCCTGATCATTTATTCTCTTACATGCTGCATTACGCAGGTGGCCTTCTTGGTCACGTAGGTCTCCATTGTCGTCTCGCACAAGTATCAAAGTCGCGACCATGTTATGTGGCTCAGTATCGATCGATGTGTGGAATGCGATATCTGTCGATGTCGGATGAATGATGCAATGCTGGTCGACGGGTACTGAAAAAACCGTCGATGTGGAAGAAAGGATATCAGTCGACGTCAAATGTATGAGATCGGTCGATGTTGGTGAGCTAGTATCGGTCGACGATATCTGAGACTCGGTAAACGGTTTTTGATTAAAATCGGTCGATGCACAAGATGTGGTATCGATCGATTTGGAACGACTCTGTTTGCGGATTGAGCGTTCTAAAGTAGCTGGATCAGTAGATAAAAGTTTCTTGTTTTTGTTGCTTCTGGTTATTCTAGGCATGCACTTGAAAAGTCAAGAAAAAATATTTTTTTATCAGTTTCAAGTAGTAAATAGAAACCTAGACTTAAATAAAATCTAATGGCGATCAAAGCTCCCCGGCAACGGCGCCAAATTTAATATGTGCTCAAGTTACCCTAGATCAGTCTTACTCTCATCAAAAGAGGTCAAGTTGTAGTACTTAGGAATCGAATCCACAGAGGGTTGGGGCACACACTAGATCTTATTGTAACTAAGCTAGGTTGAATATTTCAAGGCAGTAAATAGCAAGTTAACTTAAAATTATGAACAAGACAATTGCTCAATTGATTGATTTGGGGTTCAGCATATATTATGAAGGCGTTAGACTTAGGATTTCTATTCAGGTTATCAGGATTAATGATATGAATTCTTATATAAGATACTTGCATGAAATTAAAGAATCCAACGATAACAATAGCCGTACCACTGTCGTTTTCTGGATTATCTATTACTAGATCCAATGATTCACTACACGCGCACGTCATAATCAGGAAGGTATCTATCGATGTTCTGTCGAACGTATTGATCGACATAGCCCTGCGTTAATATATCGATATTTCTATAAGAGTATCGATCGATGTGCCTCTAGTAAGCTTTAAATGCGGGTTGATAACAGTTCACTAGGGGTTTACTAGACCATGCTGTCGCTTGCGCTTAGCAAATTATAGCTCAGAGAAGATAGATCCAAGGATAAATCCACTATTATCATGTCTAGGTTAGCTACTTCTACCCAAGCATTAAGAACAATCTTCTAAGATGGATATCACAACTCAAGTATTCATATTTGGGACTAATCCCTCAAAACTTTTTTGAATCATAAATATAACAAAGTGTTCACTCAGACATAGCTAAGCAAAACATCATAACCATTAAATAAAACTGCATAGAATAGATAGATGAATAGAAAGTAATAGAATACAAGAAATTTCTCAATAGTAACTCTCTCTCTCTCTCTCTCACAACTTTGTAAAATTTGGTGTAAAAAATGTGTCTGCCTCAAAACACTTAGACAAGATATAAATATTATGTTAAAACTCGTCAGGGACATCTTAGTAATTAGATGGAATCTTGGGCTGCAAGTCAGTTGTGACCAAACTAGGCTTATGCGTGTTTACTATCGATCGATATCACTGAGTGTGTATCGATCGATATGTCCGAAAGTGGTCGATATGGTCATCTCGGGTGAAATCTCTAAAATACTCCAAAATGTTCCAAAATTACCTTCTTTTTTCTAATTGCTCTTGAACTTGTAAATATGCTATGTAGACTCCAAAATGTATTAAATCTATCTTAAAAACTCCTATATATCATGGCTAAATTAGATCAAATTCATGGTATATCAATAACAAATGACCACTATATAATGCTAATACTATTTTCGTAAAAGTGATCTATAGTAGAAAAGGGGTTGGAGAGCTTTCAGAGAATAATATTTGTATGATCATTATACTGAAAATTTGTCTATGATAAATCGTATTTCTTTTTGGGAAAATTATAAACAGGTTTCGTGAATGTAATTAAATGAACAATGACAGTATATATAATTAATCTAGTAAGCTGTTTAAACATATGGTGTGAGATTAATTGTGATATTAATACGTAAAAAATTGCATTTTTGTTAATAACACATGAAACAAAGATTAAATACTAATAATGTTTTTAAAATAATATAAAGAGGATTGATAAATGCCATAAATCACAAAAATTATCTAAATATTTGATTATGATCAGTTTTATCAAAATTTAAGAAAATAATTTTTCTTTGTATTAACGATGTGTGGCAAATATATAACCGATTAATTTTGGTTCGATATTTATAATGATCAGTAATTAACCAAACCGATGTCAAAAGTCATCTTGGTCTCGATCCAACATAAATCTAATTGTTCTGTTCCATATTTTAAGACTTTTTTTGGTATACTGTATATCTATTTTTTCTTATATAATAGAAAATCCCTAGGCCAAAGAAGTTGTATTTTTATGTTTTTCTCCGTTATAAAAGTGCTATGTTTTCTTCTATTGTATAAGAAATGTTATATTTAGAGGTACAGAAATCATCCATTTGTCAATGTCTATAACTTCAGAAATCAAACAACAAGTGTCACTACCCATATTACACATTACACTAACTAACTGTTCTACACATTACCGTAGTTATTGAAATTTTGTAAACACTGAACAATAGTAAAAACCAAGTAAGGTCACATGTAAACTTGTAATATTAGCAAACTAATACAACAAACAAAAAATCAGTTAGTTTAGTCTAATCTATTTTTATTTTATATTCTTCAGTCAAATGCATTATTAAAGCTTCATGGATTGCTTTTGAACAAGAATCACTCTCTATCTGACCAATATCTATAAATTTAGAGACCGAAAATGGTTCTCAATCTATAAAATCAAATTTAAGGAGAGAATGAGTCCCATACCTCTTTGGTAATTACATAATCAAGCAAAAAAAGAAATAACGATGCACCGGTAGGTTGATCCTCTAGCCTGATAGCATGATATGCACATCACTCAGCGATAACTTAGCAACACCAACTATGTTTGAAGTCGTGAGAGAGTGCAATCTTAATTTCATGTCTACATCCAATGTAGTTGCAATCAACTTATTTTTGGAGCCCATGCAGCAGTACATAAATCAACTCTGAATGCTTAAGAGGTATCAAAAGTGGTAGGTCGTCTGGACCAGTCATCACAATTTCTATCAAATATTCTTTGTAAATTTTGTCTATTCTTTTTTTTTGTCTATTCAGTTAAGAAAATGAATTGCACTTACTAATTCAGCCATCACGAATACCAAACCTCTGCGGTATAAAAATAACATCTATCAAAACATATAGTAATTTTAATCCTTCTTCTAAGCTGATTTTTTTTATTTATAATTCTTCTATAATATGGGAAATTATAGCATTTCTCTACTATATAGGAATACAATGGAGAAAAAAACTCAATTCTAATAAAAGTATCATTCCTATATAATTTCTAAAAGTAACATCTTTATATTTTTCTTACATCTAAAATTGATTGGTCACTAAGTTATTCAGATAAATCGTTTTCTATGGTTTTTCCATGAAATTTAATTCGGATATAAGAATATGGATTGGTTATATAAGAATATGGATTGGTTCAGTTACTAATTTAATGGATATATTGTGTTACATATATTCCTTCAAAATAAAGTACAACCATTTTTAATCAAATTCAGCAAAATCAAATTAATTGTGTTCGTTGCGT
>NW_026617459.1:0-17140 GCF_000801105.2 Raphanus sativus | reverse complement strand
AATCTCACCAAGTCTCCATTTCTGATCTTAGTTCCAACTTAATCACTCAAAACACTTCCCCTAATTCTATTCTCTTTTAAATCACCTAAACAAAACCTTGATCTTGGCTCCATTGGATTGTTTACACACTCACACACATCTAGAGTTGAGAATCTCTGTAAAACTCACAGATAGAAAGTGGGATATTCTTCTTACTCACAAACTCCTATGAGATTTATTTCAACTTCCTGGTTATTCTACACTGATTAGTGGTTCCAAATAAAGCTTCTTAGATCGTGGTTCATCCTGGTTTGATAAGAATCATGAAGATATTGCCATATGTCCGAACAGGCTAATCTGGAATCATCTGGATAGAAAGTGGGATATCTTCTTAATCATAACTCCTATGAGATTTATTCAACTTCCTGGTTATTCTCCACTGATTAGTGGTTCCAATAAAGCTTCTTAGATCGTGGTTCATCCTGGTTTGATAAGAATCATGAAGATTTGCCATATGTTCGAACAGGCTAATCTTGAATCATCTTGAGTATAAAAGTGGGATATCTTCTTACTCACAACTCCTATGAGATTTATTCAACTTCCTGGTTATTCTCCACTGATTAGTGGTTCCCAATCAAGCTTCTTATATATTGGTTCATCCTGGTTTGATAAGAATCATGAAGATATTGCCATATGTCCGAACAGGCTAATCTGGAATCATCTGGATAGAAAGTGGGATATCTTCTTACTCACAACTCCTATGAGATTTATTCAACTTCCTGGTTATTCTCCACTGATTAGTGGTTCCAAATAAAGCTTCTTTAGATCGTGGTTCATCCTGGTTTGATAAGAATCATGAAGATATTGCCATATGTCCGAACAGGCTAATCTGGAATCATCTGGATAGAAAGTGGGATATCTTTCTTACTCACAACTCCTATGAGATTTATTCAACTTCCTGGTTATTCTCCACTGATTAGTGGTTCCAAATAAAGCTTCTTAGATCGTGGTTCATCCTGGTTTGATAAGAATCATGAAGATATTGCCATATGTCCGAACAGGCTAATCTGGAATCATCTGATAGAAAGTGGGATATCTTCTTACTCACAACTCCTATGAGATTTATTCAACTTCCTGGTTATTCCACTGATTAGTGGTTCCAAATAAAGCTTCTTAGATCGTGGTTCATCCTGGTTTGATAAGAATCATGAAGATATGCCATATGTCCGAACAGCTAATCTGGAATCATCTGGATAGAAAGTGGGATATCTTCTTACTCACAACTCCTATGAGATTTTATTCAACTTCCTGGTTATTCTCCACTGATTAGTGGTTCCAAATAAAGCTTCTTAGATCGTGGTTCATCCTGGTTTGATAAGAATCATGAAGATATTGCCATATGTCCGAACAGGCTAATCTGGAATCATCTGGATAGAAAGTGGGATATCTTCTTACTCACAACTCCTATGAGATTTATTCAAACTTCCTGGTTATTCTCCACTGATTAGTGGTCCCAAAAAGCTTCTTAGATCGTGGTTCATCCTGGTTTGATAAGAATCATGAAGATATTGCCATATGTCCGAACAGGTAATCTGGAATCATCTGGATAGAAGTGGGATATCTTCTTACTCACAACTCCTATGAGATTTATTCAACTTCCTGGTTCCTTTAGATTATTTCCATGATTAAGTGGTCCAAATAATTCTTAGATCGTGGTTTATCCTGGTTTGATAAGAATCATGAAGATATTGCCATATGTCCGAACAGGCTAATCTGGAATCATCTGGATAGAAAGTGGGATATCTTCTTACTCACAACTCCTATGAGATTTATTCAACTTCCTGGTTATTCTCCACTGATTAGTGGTTCCAAATAAAGCTTCTTAGATCGTGGTTCATCCTGGTTTGATAAGAATCATGAAGATTTTGCCATATGTCCGAACAGGCTAATCTGGAATCATCTGGATAGAAAGTGGGATATCTTCTTACTCACAACTCCTATGAGATTTATTCAACTTCCTGGTTATTCTCCACTGATTAGTGGTTCCAAATAAAGCTTCTTAGATCGTGGTTCATCCTGGTTTGATAAGAATCATGAAGATATTGCCATATGTCCGAACAGGCTAATCTGGAATCATCTGGATAGAAAGTGGGATATCTTCTTACTCACAACTCCTATGAGATTTATTCAACTTCCTGGTTATTCTCCACTGATTAGTGGTTCCAAATAAAGCTTCTTAGATCGTGGTTCATCCTGGTTTGATAAGAATCATGAAGATATTGCCATATGTCCGAACAGGCTAATCTGGAATCATCTGGATAGAAAGTGGGATATCTTCTTACTCACAACTCCTATGAGATTTATTCAACTTCCTGGTTATTCTCCACTGATTAGTGGTTCCAAATAAAGCTTCTTAGATCGTGGTTCATCCTGGTTTGATAAGAATCATGAAGATATTGCCATATGTCCGAACAGGCTAATCTGGAATCATCTGGATAGAAAGTGGGATATCTTCTTACTCACAACTCCTATGAGATTTATTCAACTTCCTGGTTATTCTCCACTGATTAGTGGTTCCAAATAAAGTTCTTAGATCGTGGTTCATCCTGGTTTGATAAGAATCATGAAGATATTGCCATATGTCCGAACAGGCTAATCTGGAATCATCTGGATAGAAAGTGGGATATCTTCTTACTCACAACTCCTATGAGATTTATTCAACTTCCTGGTTATTCTCCACTGATTAGTGGTTCCAAATAAAGCTTCTTAGATCGTGGTTCATCCTGGTTTGATAAGAATCATGAAGATATTGCCATATGTCCGAACAGGCTAATCTGGAATCATCTGGATAGAAAGTGGGATATCTTCTTACTCACAACTCCTATGAGATTTATTCAACTTCCTGGTTATTCTCCACTGATTAGTGGTTCCAAATAAAGCTTCTTAGATCGTGGTTCATCCTGGTTTGATAAGAATCATGAAGATATTGCCATATGTCCGAACAGGCTAATCTGGAATCATCTTGATAGAAAGTGGGATATCTTCTTACTCACAACTCCTATGAGATTTATTCAACTTCCTGGTTATTCTCCACTGATTAGTGGTTCCCAAATAAAGCTTCTTAGATCGTGGTTCATCCTGGTTTGATAAGAATCATGAAGATATTGCCATATGTCCGAACAGGCTAATCTGGAATCATCTGGATAGAAAGTGGGATATCTTCTTACTCACAACTCCTATGAGATTTATTCAACTTCCTGGTTATTCTCCACTGATTAGTGGTTCCAAATAAAGCTTCTTAGATCGTGGTTCATCCTGGTTTGATAAGAATCATGAAGATATTGCCATATGTCCGAACAGGCTAATCTGGAATCATCTGGATAGAAAGTGGGATATCTTCTTACTCACAACTCCTATGAGATTTATTCAACTTCCTGGTTATTCTCCACTGATTAGTGGTTCCAAATAAAGCTTCTTAGATCGTGGTTCATCCTGGTTTGATAAGAATCATGAAGATATTGCCATATGTCCGAACAGGCTAATCTGGAATCATCTGGATAGAAAGTGGGATATCTTCTTACTCACAACTCCTATGAGATTTATTCAACTTCCTGGTTATTCTCCACTGATTAGTGGTTCCAAATAAAGCTTCTTAGATCGTGGTTCATCCTGGTTTGATAAGAATCATGAAGATATTGCCATATGTCCGAACAGGCTAATCTGGAATCATCTGGATAGAAAGTGGGATATCTTCTTACTCACAACTCCTATGAGATTTATTCAACTTCCTGGTTATTCTCCACTGATTAGTGGTTCCAAATAAAGCTTCTTAGATCGTGGTTCATCCTGGTTTGATAAGAATCATGAAGATATTGCCATATGTCCGAACAGGCTAATCTGGAATCATCTGGATAGAAAGTGGGATATCTTCTTACTCACAACTCCTATGAGATTTATTCAACTTCCTGGTTATTCTCCACTGATTAGTGGTTCCAAATAAAGCTTCTTAGATCGTGGTTCATCCTGGTTTGATAAGAATCATGAAGATAATTGCCATATGTCCGAACAGGCTAATCTGGAATCATCTGGATAGAAAGTGGGATATCTTCTTAATCACAACTCCTATGAGACTTATTCAACTTCCTGGTTATTCTCCACTGATTAGTGGTTCCAAATAAGCTTCTTAGATCGTGGTTCATCCTGGTTTGATAAGAATCATTAAGATATTGCCATATGTCCGAACAGGCTAATCTGGAATCATCTGGATAGAAAGTGGGATATCTTCTTACTCACAACTCCTATGAGATTTATTTCAACTTCCTGGTTATTCTCCACTGATTAGTGGTTCCAAATAAAGCTTCTTAGATCGTGGTTCATCCTGGTTTGATAAGAATCATGAAGATATGCCATATGTCCGAACAGGCTAATCTGGAATCATCTGGATAGAAAGTGGGATATCTTCTTTAATCACAACTTCTATGAGACTTATTCAACTTCCTGGTTTTCTCCACTGATTACTGGTTCCAAATAAAGCTTCTTAGATCGTGGTTCATCCTGGTTTGATAAGAATCATGAAGATATTGCCATATGTCCGAACAGGCTAATCTGGAATCATCTGGATAGAAAGTGGGATATCTTCTTACTCACAACTCCTATGAGATTTATTCAACTTCCTGGTTATTCTCCACTGATTAGTGGTTCCAATAAAGCTTCTTAGATCGTGGTTCATCCTGGTTTGATAAGAATCATGAAGATATTGCCATATGTCCGAACAGGCTAATCTGGAATCATCTGGATAGAAAGTGGATATCTTCTTACTCACAACTCCTATGAGATTTATTCAACTTCCTGGTTATTCTCCACTGATTAGTGGTTCCAAATAAAGCTTCTTAGATCGTGGTTCATCCTGGTTTTGATAAGAATCATGAAGATATTGCCATATGTCCGAAAAGGCCAATCTGGAATCATCTGGATAGAAAGTGGGATATCTTCTTACTCACAACTCCTATTGTGAGATTATGAGAATTAAGGAGGATTAAGTGAAGAACACATTGAGGCTGAGATAAAGAGAGAATGGCGAGAGAGATGTGAGAAGTGAGAGACTTAATTCACTTAGTTTATTATCTTGCAACAATCAGTACATAAATAGGCAATACAAATATCCTAGGAAATTATTAAATAAGTAAGAATCTAGAATAAGATTAAACAATGGCATAAGAGTCCAAATTGTCCCAACTGTCTTGGATCAGGGAGAAAGTGACATGTCATAACGTTCCCATATGCAGCAGCTCTCTCCCTTCATGTGATATTGCTTTTCCAACGGTCAGCTTGGGTTTGACGAGTTCACTTGGTCACTTTGAATTAATTAAACACGCCAACACTTCACTTCTTTGGTTCCTTAGCTTGCACGCCACTCCTTAGGTTGTACAGCCAGCCTTGATTTTCAAGTTAACTCCACACATTGCTTATTTCAAATCCTCTTGGTTTCTTCTTATTAGATCAGACTCTCTCATGCACCATTGCTGCTCTTTATGTCTTCTCAACACTCCCCCTCAAGCTTGACCATAGGGACTGGTCAAGCTTAGAAACCATGAAGCATTCCCTCATTAAAACCTTAACTTGGAAAAACCACTTGGGATAAAAACCAAGCCAAGGAAAAAGAGTAGAACACTTCATGGATAAGGGGATCAGTGTGATGAGAGATCCACAAGTCCTAACTTGGATAGTATGAACTCGCAGACCTTAGTACTAGCAGCCTTGGTAAAGATGTCAGCTAACTGATCTTCACTCCTAGTGTAGCAAGGAAGGATGATCTTCTGCTCCACAGCTTGTCTCACCTTATGACAATCTACTTCAATGTGTTTGGTTCTCTCATGGAAGACTGAGTTGCTGGCAATGTGTATAGCAGCCTGGTTATCACAGTGCATAGTAATTGGTGTTGTAGAATCAATTCCCAAGTCCTTAAGCAGCCCCTTGATCCAAATCAGCTCACTGGTTAGTTTCCTCATGGCTCTATACTCTGCTTCAGCACTTGAGCATGAAACAACCTTCTGCTTCTTGCTCTTCCAAGTTACCAGATTACCTCCAATAAAAGTGCAATACCCAGTGGTTGATCTCCTATCAACTCTATCTCCTGCCCAATCAGCATCACAATACCCTACTATCTCAGTGCTTTTGTTGCATCCCATCCAGACTCCTTGACCTGGTGCCTCTCTTAGGTACCTTAGGATCCTTTCAACCATGTTCCAGTGATGTATCTTGGGTGCTTGCATCTGCTGGCTCACTTGGTTCACAGCAAAACAAATGTCTGGTCTTGTGATGGTTAGGTAGATGAGTTTACCAACCATTCTCCTATACTGTTTCACATCTCCAAAGACCTTGTCATCAAACTCCCCCTGGCGCAGCACCTTGTATCCATCTTCAAGAGGAGTCTTAGCTCTCTTTCCTCCAAGGTCACCTGCCTCATTCAACAAATCAAGTGTGTACTTTCTTTGATTCAAGAATAGCCCCTCTTTAGATCGGCATATCTCAATTCCTAGAAAGTACTTTAGCTCACCCAAGTCTTTAATATCAAAAGAAGATTTAAGGAAAGCTTTTGTTAGGATGATACCTTCCTTATCACTCCCTGTGATGATAATATCATCCACATAAATCAGAATGACTATGATGCCTTGTTGGGTGGTGAGAGTGAATAGAGTGTGATCAGCTTCAGACTTGACAAACCCTCTTCCATTAAGGGTTGTGCTCAACTTGTGATACCAAGCCCTTGGGGATTGTTTTAAACCATATATTGCTTTCTTCAGTCTCAGCACATTGCCTGGTCTGACAAGATTTTCCAAACCAGGAGGAGGTCTCATGTAGACTTCATCTTCCAATTCTCCTTGAAGAAATGCATTCTTGACATCCATTTGCCATAGATCCCGCTCCAAGTTTACTGCCAATGATAGAACAATTCTGATGGTATGGAGCTTGGCTACTGGTGCAAATGTATCAAGATAATCTTCCCCATAGACCTGAGTGTATCCTCTTGCCACAAGTCTGGTCTTCCTCCTCTCTGGTTTTCCATTTGCTAGGTATTTGATGGTGAAGAGTAGGCGACTTGTTACTGCCTTCTTGCCTTTAGGAAGTTCAGTCTCATACCAGGTACCATTCTTGATCATGGCATTTATTTCATCCCCTACTGAATCTCTACATTCATCAAGCTCCATTGCCTCTTCATAAGACCTTGGAATGTATTCCTGATCTATGCTTGTGATGAAGGCTTGGTGTTCCATGGGATAGTGAGCAAGAGAGCAGACTGCCTGAACTGGATGAGCTACTGCATGACTGTTGAAGTACACTCTTGTATTCTTCCAGTTTGAGAGCTCCTTCTTCTGCCTTGTGCTTCTCCTAAGCGGTTGAACTGGAGCTGTTTCAATAGTCTGCTCATGCCCTACAGCTGAATCTGTCTCCATATTTTGTTCTGATGCATCTCGCTCCTGATCATGAACCTGATCAGTATGTGAATCTTCTCCTTGATTCCCCCCCTTCATGATCAGGATGGAGATCATCTCCTGCTTGATCAACCTCTTCAATCACATTTTCTGGTCCCTGCCTAGTCTCTTGATTGTGTGTTGATGGCTCTTCTATGTTTGGTTGTGGCATACTGATGCCAAGGTTCTCCATGATGCGCCTTAAGTTATCTGCCCTATCCGAGGATGTCTGAGATAGATCTTTGAGCTTGTCCCAACTCTTCTCCTCATAATACCCTCTGGATTCCACAAACTTCACATCCCTTGAGATCAGTACCCTTCTAGACTCTGGTGCATAACATTTGTAGCCCTTTTGAGTAGGTGAGTACCCTATGAATAAGGCTTTAGTACTCCTAGCTTCAAGCTTGTTTCTCTGCTCACCTGGCTGCAAAACATAGCACAAGCACCCAAACACACGCAAATGATCTAGAGAAGGTTTTCTATGGTTCAGTACCTCATATGGTGTAAGATCACCAAGAACTCTTGTTGGTGTTCTGTTGATCAGATAACATGCAGTCATAACTGCATCACTCCAGAATCTCTTAGGCACATTGGTGTAGAATAGCATACACCTTGCTACTTCCATGAGATGTCTGTTTTTCCTCTCAGCTACACCATTTTGTTGTGGTGTGTAAGGGCAACTAGTTTAGTGAATAATTCCATGCTTAGCTAGATGATTTTTGAAAGCATGGCTTGTATACTCTCCCCCATTATCTGACCTGAATACTTTGATCTTAACATTGAAGTGATTAGTAATGTAATTCTGAAAGTTAATAAAGGCATCTAACACCCTATCTTTAGTTTGAATCATAGTCAGCCAAGTACTTAGATTTTTGGTCTATAAATGTGACAAAATATTTATGATTATCCCTAGAGATGTGCAGTCCAAACATCAGAATGAATAAGATCAAAGCAGTTTTCATAAATAGTAGATGACTTAGGGAAAACAGTCTTGCAGTGTTTGCCAAGAATACATGCTTCACAGCCATCACTTCCAAAAGAAACATCAGGAAATAAAAGGTTTAATGCACGAGAATGGGGGTGGCCAAGCCTAGCATGCCATAATACATCATGATCTAAAACATGAATTGAATTAAAAGCAGAAGATAAATTTGAGATAGGCTTGATGTCTTCAAGCAGGTACAAGTCCTTCTTTGTAACACCTTTGCCAATCAACTTAAGAGTCTCAATATCCTGAAACACAACCTCATTAGGACTAAAGATCACATTGCAATTTAAATCAGTGGTGGCTCTTTTAACAGATACAAGATTAGAAGCAAATGTTGGCATGTAAAAAGCTCTAGTCTCTTTATCAAACAGCTTAAGAGTTCCTACACCTTTAATTGGGATTTTATCACCATTGGCTATCATCACATTTCCTAAGACAGGTTCTATATTTTTAATCAAATTAGCATCACTAAATATGTGGTGGGAAGCCCCTGAGTCTATAACTAAGGGCTTAACACTACTAGATTTATGCAATTGATGCAGTGATGTACCAAGAGCCTTAGGAAAATTATATGATGCACTGAGAGAGATACCAAGGGTGTTACCAGACTCTTTTAGAGCTTTGATGATGAGGACATTGAACCTGACCTTACTGAACCAGACATTCAAGACATGATCAGCAACATTACCAAACCAGAGACTGAGCAAGAAGTGCCCATACCAACCGTGTTTAAGGGAGCTATCACTAGACAAAGAGCTAAGATACTTCAACATAAATTTAATGAGAGCATGATACTTGCTTCTGATCTTGGACAGGTTAAACAAGCTGAGGAAGTTACCAAAGATGTGATCAAGAGAGATGCCGTGAAGATAGAGGAACCAAATGGGAGTTCTCAAGCATCAAGAGAAGATCTTTGGCCATTCATACCTGATCAGAGTCACAACCATTTGATGATCATTACCATAGAAGAACCCAATGCCTAAGAAGGTTCTTGGACAGGGTTAGCTACTAGGCAAGCTCCTTGTGTGTGCTCTTTTCCTTGCTCTTGGTTTTGTCCCACGAGGTTTTCCAGGAGAAGGTCTTTAACGAGGCCACAACTAGCTTACAAATCACCTTGAAGCATCTCGGTCCAAGACTAAGAAGAAACCATTTCTTCTTTGTTTCCTTATTTGAACCATATTCTATTTTAAGTTATTTCATTTCTTTTGTCGACAAGGAGCATGTTCCTTTAGTATTTATTTTGTTTGCAAAACTCATTGAGAAGGCTACACTTGATAATTTATAAAACTTTTCTTTCAAAGAAAACCTAGAGCTCTGAACTGAACTCGCAGCCGCCTCCTTGCCTTGTGAGACCAGTACCTCCACGGCTTGAAGGTTCCCTTGTGTTGTATCACGAGCCTTCCATCTCTTGTGTGGTGCACTTCAATCCACCTTGTTCTCAGTCCACGGTTTCTCTTGGTTGATTAGATCAAACAATAGAACCACCTCTTGATCTAGAACTGCTCCATCTCTCTTGCTTGGATCATACAGCCTTTGTCAGCCTAGGCTTGTATCATTTGATGAGGGCATCAAGGTCTGACTTCTTGATGGGCTCATCCTGTGTAGTTCTCATGCCTCCACTGAATGTCAATGCCTTCCCTTCACCAGTGTTGAAGTTGCGCATAGGTGTGGATGGTTCTCCCATCTCACCAGAGAAGTGAGCTCTTGCATCTGCATATGGGGTCCTGAACTTTTGAGGCTTGAGGTGTGGGTGAAGGATCCAGCACTTGTCCTTGCCATGGCCTTTCTTCTTGCAGTGATCACAAACCCATACTTTCTTGTCTTCTGGTTTGTGAACCCCCTTGTTAGCCACGCCCTCAGTGTTGTTCTCTGCCTTTTCAGCTTGACTTGCCATGATAAGCTCACTCTTTCTCCCAAAGAGACCCACTGATCCTTGTTCCTTTTGGATTTGAGCACACACTTCATCTAGAGATGGTAGCTCCTGACTTCTTAAGATGTGCTTAATCAGGTCATTGTAGCCTGGGTTAAGAGTAAACAACAACGCAAAGACTTTGTCTTGTTCTCTTCTCTTATTAAGCACATCAGGATCAACAGTTCCTGGCCTCAGCATCTCTAGTTCAGCCCACAAGGACCTGAACTTTCCAAAGTGCCTGTCAAAGTCAGTGTCCTCTTGGCTAAGAGTGTTGATAGCCCTCTTGACTTCAAACACTCTACTGATGTTAGACTGGTTGCCATACACCTTCTTCAGTGTATCCCACAGATCCTTGGAAGTTTCACAGTAGGAGTAAGCTTCCAAGTTTGAGGCTTCAAGGCTGCTGTGAAGAATGGTTAACACCATGAGATCCTCCTGATTTTTTTTCTTGTCACCAGCACCTGCCTCCAGAACTTCTTTACCATCCTCTCCTAGGATGGTTTTCTTTGGGTTCTTGCCTTCTTCAACCACCTCCCAGAGTCCTCTGCCTCCAAGAGCAGCTTTAGCAAGTCTTGCCCACAGTAGATAGTTAGCTCCCTTAAAGGTAGCAGGAATCACCACCATTCTTGAATTTTCTGCCATATCCATCAAGTATAGTTCAAGAACAGCAAGAACAGCTCAAGAACAGAGAAAAAGATTTTTGAAAAATAATCAGAGTGTTTAAAAAAAAAGATTTGCGGAAGAACTAAGTAGAATCAGAGAAGAATAAAGAAAAAAATAGGTTTCAGGAGCTAGATTGCTCTGATACCATGTGGGACTATGAGAATTAAGGAAGATTAAGTGAAGAACACATTGAGGCTGAGATAAAGAGAGAATGGCGAGAGAGATGTGAGAAGTGAGAGACTTAATTCACTTAGTTTATTATCTTGCAACAATCAGTACATAAATAGGCAATACAAATATCCTAGGAAATTATTAAATAAGTAAGAACCTAGAATAAGATTAAACAATGGCATAAGAGTCCAAATTGTCTCAACTGTCTTGGATCAGGGAGAAAGTGACATGTCATTGTTGAGATGAGATGCTAAGAAGAGAAGAGAAGAAGAGTTAAGCAGATTTGGAGATGGCACTATTACAGTAACTTTTATTTACCACAGTAAAATAAAAGTTACTGCTCAGTTAAAGGTAAAAGGAAGTTACCTTGATGGTGAGAAGAGATGGCAAGTGCTTTGGACTAAGGAAGAGTCTATGGATAGTGATCAGACCATTGTGGTCTGTGTGGAGGAAGAGAGGCGAGCATAGACAGCTTTGGACAGGCTGTAAAGGTCCAAAGCATGTGAGCTCTCTCAGCCCTTCATTTCAAACCAGCCAGCCTTGCCATGTTGACCTCACATGCTTAGCATAGTGTTTTCTCTTTAGCTTCTGCGCAAACCCTTGTCTTACTTCTCTCTATATATACTCTTGTAATCACAACTTTGAGACTAATGAGAAATGTTCCTCCCAAATAGTAATTTCTGGTTTCTTCATTCTTAATCTCTTAGATCTTTGATTCACAAACTCTCTCAATCTCTTAAAACTCTTTCTAATCTCTAAAATATCATGGTATCAGAGCCAGGTTCATTAAAAGAAAGAGTATTTCGTGATCTTTGAAGAATGTTCTTGAGTGTTCTTGAGTGTTCTTGAGTTTTTGGTGAGCTAGATCTTTGAAAATTTGAGTTTGAGTCTGTTGGTGTTTCTTTTGGAGGACAAGCTACAAGGAGGTTCCTTTAGGTGTTTGACAAGCTCAGAAGGAGAGTCTAGCTTGCTGAGAAGCTTGGCGAGTTGTTTGGAGAGTCTTGGAGGAAGATCTAAGCTATAGCTTAGTACTTTGGATGTCGTTTGTGGATTGCTGAGTCTTGTGTGTTGATCTCTGTGTTTGCGGTTGGTTATTGATGAATAACAACCAGTGTAACAGGGAAATGGAGTGGAGTTGTTCAAGCTGGTTGAAGACAGCCTTGGAGAGCTGTGGGATTGGGAGAAATGATGTAAAGGTGGGATCTTTGAAGGAGGTCACTACTGATGGTGTAAAGGTGGGATCTTTGAAGGAGGTCACTACTGATGAGAGTAATGATGTAAAGGTGGAGTCTTTGAAGGAGATGGCTACTGATGG
This sequence comes from Raphanus sativus, assembly GCF_000801105.2. Classification (NCBI taxonomy): domain Eukaryota; kingdom Viridiplantae; phylum Streptophyta; class Magnoliopsida; order Brassicales; family Brassicaceae; genus Raphanus; species Raphanus sativus. The sequence goes on along the minus strand of NW_026617459.1, from coordinate 4,640 downwards.
GAGTACACTGCTCAAGGGGATTGAAGAAGTTCATGAGAACAAGATCAGTCTTAGGAGAGTGCGTGAGGTCAAGGAGGGGATCCTTGGAGTTAGAGATCATCTAATGGAGCTGCAACACTTGTGGGATGAACTACAAGGGTTGAGAACTCGTGTGGATGCTACACCAAAGCAAGAGGTGATAGCAAGGCTCTTGGTGAGCATGGAGTTATCTTATGGATGGCTAGTAGAGATGGTTCTCAATGGAGAACAACTCGCAGATGTGGAAGGAATGTGTGTGCTGGTGGAGAGAGCACACAAGATGATGAGAGATTGGTTAACCATGAGTAGGAGTGAGGGCTCATGGAGGCTAACCAGGAGTAGGAGTGAGAGCTTCCGGAAGAAGAGGAAAGGGAGAATGCTTGCTAAGGGGTTTAGCAACATGATAAGGTGTAGGAAGAGAGTTGTGGGAGTATGCAACTACTCTGCCTATATGGGAGAAGGAAGCATGGTTCCAAAGAAGCCAGAAGTAGATGAGCATGTAACCAAGGAGGAATGGAGTGAGTTTGTTAAGCATATGTATGCTTTGGTTACGACCCGGAGGGATAGCTCTCCTACCAAAGCATACACATCAAACAAACCCATCATCATTGATTCTGGTGCAAGTCATCACATGATCAGTGATAGACATCTACTAAAGGATATAAAAACATCCAGTGGAGGAGTAAAGATAGCAAATGGGGACATGATCCCCATAGAAGGAGTGGGGAAGCTCAAACTGTTTGACAAGGAGACTAATGCATTCTACATGCCTCGGTTTGAATCAAACTTGCTATCAGTGAAGAGAGCAACGGTTGATCTAGGTTGTCAAGTAGTATTCAGGCCAGAAGAAGTGGAGTTTCAAGACTTAAAGACTGGAAGAGTCATTGGTAGAGGTGATAGCAAGAATCAGCTATACCATCTACTTGTGACCAAGGAGTTTCCTAATCCTATGTGTTTGAGCAGTGCTGCTGAGAAAGTGGACAACATGATTTGGCATGCAAGGCTAGGACATCCACACGCTCGTGCTATTGGATTGGTAATGCCTAAAATGTCATTCAACCACTTGGAGTGTGAAGCATGCATTCTAGGGAAGCATTGTAGGACAGTGTTCCCAACTTCAGAGACAACCTATGAGCATTGCTTTGATCTAGTTCACTCGGATGTGTGGACTGCTCCATGCATGTCTAGAGATAGCCAGAAGTACTTTGTGACTTTCATTGATGAGAAGTCAAAGTATACTTGGCTGACATTGCTTCCATCTAAGGACAGGGTGTTGGAGGCGTTTATGAACTTCCAGGCATATGTATCCAATCAATACAATGCCTCGGTGAAGATATTGAGGTCAGATAATGGAGGTGAATACATCAGCAATGCATTCAAGAGCCATCTAGCCAAGCATGGGATTGTGCACCAGACTAGTTGTCCTTATACACCACAGCAGAATGGTGTAGCTGAGAGGAAGAATAGGCACTTAATGGAGGTTGCAAGGTCAATGATGTTTCATGCAAATGTCCCAAAGAAATTTTGGGGAGATGCTGTGCAAACTGCTTGCTATCTTATCAACCGGGTCCCAACAAGGATTCTGAAGGATGTGTCTCCATTTGAGGTGTTGAATAAGAAGAAGCCTTTCATTGATCATCTAAGGGTATTTGGATGTGTGTGCTATGTGATGACTCCAGGAGAGCTGAGGAACAAGTTGGAAGCCAAGAGTACAAAGGCTATGTTCATTGGATACTCCAACACACAAAAGGGTTATAAGTGTTATGATCCTGATGAAAAGAGAGTGATGGTGTCTAGAGAAGTGAGGTTTGTTGAAACAAAAGGGTATTATGAAGAAAAGGAGTGGGAGAATTTGAAGGATTTGTCTCAAGCTCCATCTGATAGGGCAACAACACTGAGAGTGATGTTGGAAAGGTTAGGGATAGGAGTATCCCTGGATCCTAGTTCTGGAAGAAGAGAGTCTTCCAACCAGCATGGTGAAGCTGTGAGAACAACTCCTCTTGATCATGAGAGGGGGAATGGAACTGAATCTCAAAATCAAGGAGATTCAAGTCAACAACATGATCAAGAGGCGACTGCTGGAGTAGAGAGTGGTGCTCAATCTAGTGAAGATGAGCAAAGAGAAGATACTTCTACTGGTTCAGATACTCAATCTAGTGAAGATTGGGGAGAAGATTCTGGTGGATCAAATGAGAGTGGTGAACAAGAGCCACAAGAAGAGGAACAAGTGCAAGAGTTAAGGAGAAGCACTAGGGTGAAGAGAGATTCCTCCAACTGGGTAAACACAAGGGTGTACTACAATGCCCAGGCTGTGGAGCATCCATCTCAAGCCGTGTGTTCCTTTGCAGAGTTCCCGGATGAACATGTAGCTTTCACAGTAAGCTTGGATGAGTGTTACATCCCAAGAACTTATGAGGAAGCTGTAGCTATAAAAGAGTGGAGAGAATCAGTGGCTGATGAGTCTGGAGCTATGATTAAAAATGAAACTTGGTATGAGAGTGAGCTACCTAAAGGGAAGAAGGCAGTGACTAGTAAATGGGTGTTCACAATCAAGTTCTATCCTGATGGGAGAATAGAGAGGCGCAAGTCTAGGCTGGTGGCAAGAGGATTTACTCAGACATATGGTGAGGACTATGTGGAGACCTTTGCACCAGTGGCTAAACTCCATACTATCAGGATTGTATTGTCTCTAGCTGTGAATCTTGAGTGGGATTTGTGGCAGATGGATGTGAAGAATGCATTTCTTCAAGGAGAATTGGAAGATGAGGTGTATATGCATCCACCACCAGGTCTTGAACATCTAGTCAAGAAGGGCAATGTGCTGAGGTTAAAGAAAGCTATCTATGGTCTTAAGCAGTCTCCAAGGGCGTGGTACAATAAGCTAAGTACTACACTGAATGGGAGAGGATTCAGGAAGTCAGAATTGGATCACACTCTCTTTACCTTAACCACTCCATCAGGCATTATTGTGTTGCTTGTCTATGTTGATGATATCATCATCACCGGAAGTGATAAGGAAGGCATCAAGGCTACAAAGGAGTATCTTAAAGCAAGTTTTGAGATCAAAGACTTGGGAGAAATGAAATACTTTCTTGGGATTGAGATATGCAGATCAAAGGAAGGGTTGTTTCTGTCTCAAAGGAAGTATGTGATTGATCTCTTGAAAGGAGCTGATGCATATGGGGGAAAGACAGCAAAGATGCCAATGGAGGATGGTTACAAGGTTCCACGTGAGGGGGAGATTGAGGATAGCAAGCCATTTCATGATCCTAAGCTATACAGGAAGATAGTGGGGAAACTGATCTACCTTACCATCACAAGACCTGATGTGTGCTTTGCGGTGAATCAAGTGAGTCAGCACATGCAAGTTCCTAAGGAGCATCATTGGAGAATGGTGGAAAGGATCTTGATGTATCTGAATGGAACGACTGGTCTTGGAGTTTGGATGGGATGTAACAAGAGTACTGAGGTTGTAGGCTACTGTGATGCGGATTGGGCTGGAGACCGAGCAGACAGAAGATCAACAACCGGCTATTGTACATTCATTGGAGGTAATCTTGTCACATGGAAGAGCAAGAAGCAGAAGGTGGTGTCTTGTTCTAGTGCTGAGGCTGAGTATAGAGCTATGCTTAAGCTCACTAACGAGCTAGTATGGATCAAGGGGATTCTGAAGCATTTGGAGATTGAGCAAGCAACTCCAATGGTGATGCACTGTGATAATCAAGCAGCCATCCATATAGCCTCTAACTCAGTGTTCCATGAAAGAACCAAACACATTGAGGTGGATTGTCACAAGGTGAGGCAGATGATGATACTTGGGGTAATTCTGCCTTGTTACACTAGAAGTGAGGATCAGTTGGCTGATGTGTTCACAAAGGCAGCAAGGCAAAAGACAATGGAGTCCATTCATATCAGATTGGGGCTCATTGATCTTTCGCCTAAGCACTAGCTTATACACTCTCCTGATCATGTGATCTCTACTCTTTCCTCATTAAGGTTTTGTCCCAATGGGTTTTCCTTAATGAGGTTTTAACGAGGGAGATCTCATGGTCCTTCCAAGCTTGACTTGTTTCACATGGTCAAGCTTGAGGGGGAGTGTTGAGATGAGATGCTAAGAAGAGAAGAGAAGAAGAGTTAAGCAGATTTGGAGATGGCACTATTACAGTAACTTTTATTTACCACAGTAAAATAAAAGTTACTGCTCAGTTAAAGGTAAAAGGAAGTTACCTTGATGGTGAGAAGAGATGGCAAGTGCTTTGGACTAAGGAAGAGTCTATGAATAGTGATCAGACCGTTGTGGTCTGTGTGGAGGAAGAGAGGCGAGCATAGACAGCTTTGGACAGGCTGTAAAGGTCCAAAGCATGTGAGCTCTCTCAGCCTTTCATTTCAAACCAGCCAGCCTTGCCATGTTGACCTCACATGCTTAGCATAGTGTTTTCTCTTTAGCTTCTGCGCAAACCCTTGTCTTACTTCTCTCTATATATACTCTTGTAATCACAACTTTGAGACTAATGAGAAATGTTCCTCCCAAATAGTAATTTCTGGTTTCTTCATTCTTAATCTCTTAGATCTTTGATTCACAAACTCTCTCAATCTCTTAAAACTCTTTCTAATCTCTAAAT
>NW_026617458.1:0-17141 GCF_000801105.2 Raphanus sativus | reverse complement strand
TACGGGTTGGATTATAAAATGTCACTGTATTTGATAGTATAGATTAAAATGTATATATGAATGCGTGAAATTTAATGGACATAAAAATCTACGTGAAGAAATAATATGTCTGTGAAAAATAATTAGATGATCGTCAAAAGCACTGAACTTGTTCGATTGGGAAAAACATGTATTAATAGTTATTTTTTTGAAGATTTTACATATATATCAAGAACGATTAATGAGAAAATAATTGATTAAATATAAATGGCAGTGTCATGTAATTATTGCATTTAAACAAAGGCAACGATTTCTCAAAAAATAAAAGCAGCGATTTTAGTAAAAGAATAAAAATATTAAATAAAAACAATAGCCTAAAATTAACTCAGTGGCACATGATGGTAAATACTTGTGAAACAGGAGGTCACCTCAAAAAAGGGTCTTCTGTTTTAATAGTATTGATATCTATACCGACAATCAATTTTTTAAAAACATCTTCTAATTCTAAATTTCAGACAAAAAAAAATAAAAAGACAACAATTGAATCGTTCATCGACTGTATCGACTCTGCTGCTTTCCAGGTGAACTCGATTCCCTTTCTTTTCCTCGTTTATAAATCGATGATTTTTAAACTTTTCTTATTCAAATTTTTGTTTCACATCAGAATCTGAGACGAAGTTATTGTACCAAAGATTTAATAGTATGGATCCGATGAAAGAGAAGAGTATTGGATACATGAAAACACAGATCTTGCTGTACTCGGCCGTTTTGGAGAGCAGATGAAGATGGCGTGAAATGTGACAGAAGATGAAAATCAGATCTGCAAGGGTAATTGAAATTAAAATAATATATTTTTTTCTTCGTTTCATTGTAATAATTACAATGAAACCACTCATAAAATAGATCTAATTTATTTTGTTTTTTTCTGTGTTTTATATTATTGCTATGTGATTGAAAAGTGTGGGGATGCCTCCAGAGATATGTAAAACGTGTATATCACAACTTCAAAGGTACTAATTGTTAGAACTTACGCTTGGGTTATATTATGTAGTGTCTAAGAAACAGTTTGATTTTTGTTATATTTTGTTTGAGATCAGGAAAGACCAAGAGTTGTTATTCAGGAAGTGCAATAGCACCTAAACAACAAAAGATAAGTTTACTTGCTCAATATCATTGTTAATATAGTTTCAATTTTTAAAAACTTCATGGTTCCAATCTTTATTAATTTATATATTATATATATCAGATGGTTAAAATTAGTTATATTCTTTTACAGTGGTTATGAAGATGATACCGAGTTTATGAAGATAATGGAATAGCTTTGAAATTATAAAAAGAAGCACACATGGGTAATATAACAATGCGAAATTATTTGTATATATTACATTAGGAATATAACTAATAGTCTATACAGATTTCTCCCTTGTTCTTCTTATTGACTTTATATTTTATAAATTGTGAGGTTTGTATATGGGATAGACAACAAAATGGAGATAAGGAGCATAACGGTTCTGAGATGAGGAATCACTATGGAACATCTATTACGTAAATTAAAAGGTAATATACTACTCCACTCATATTTGTGGTATATTAGGAATGAACTGACATATTAGTATTGCATTAAGAATGTAACTGAGGAGTAATATAAAAAAGAAAATATTATACTGAAATTTTCCTAAATCCCACATTGTCTGAGCGTAATCACACACGCTTATCTGTGAACCATATAGAAATATGTGAAATAAAAATAAATGTCGAATAAAATTTAAAACATACTCAGAGATTTTGAAACACCTCTTTGAAAACAACATTTCTTGTTTGTTTCTGAGGCTTTCCATCCTCATCAACGATCAAAATCTTCAAACCTTTCTTGGATGTGACCCTAGAGATAGCAACATAGAGTTGTCCATGAGAAAATACTGGTCGCGGTAGGAATATTCCAACATGTGAGAGAGATTGCCCCTGACTTTTATTAATAGTGATAGCAAATGCCACAGAAATTGGAAGCTGTCTTCTCCTCATCTTGAATGGTAACTTCTTGTCTGATGGAGTAATAGTCAGTCTAGGAATCAAAACAACTTCCCCAACTTTCTTTCCAGTAATGATTCTCGCCTTGACACAGAAATCTGACATATCTATAATCTGCAATCTAGTTCCATTCATTAATCCTCCAACATGATCAATATTCCTCAGCAACATAACAGGACATCCAACTTTCAACCTAAGATTGTGATTTGGTAAACCTGAAGTCTTGATACTGTTAAGAAAATCTGGTGTGAGAGCTTGATCATTAACGGAACGTGTATCAGATGGGTCGATACTGTCAGAGCTTAGATAGATTCTCTCCTCACCTGAAATTATTTTAAAGTTTTGAGTTATTAGACACGTTTTTAATTTTGCAAAGAAAAAAATATATGAATTGATTAAAATGTACTTACCATCTAGTTTATCCAACATATGTTGATTTATATTGTTCACATCCTCATTAGTTGGACAGAGAATAGCTCTCTCTTGGAAAAAAATAGGATCTCTTTGCTGCTGTAAAGCTGATGAATCTCCATATACTTCTATGCTGATCGATTCTATCGGATCATGTGCATCCATAATCAGAAACTCATCAGGAATAGTGATTAGTGCATCACCATCATTAGGCTCACCAGCGACTCCATCGCCAACATCCAATATCCATTTAGAAAATTCCTCTAGGTCCTTCAACTCTTCAGCAGTCATATCAGTCGACAACAATCTCATATTCTTTGTTAGTTTGAGGACTTTGCAATGTTTCCACAGATGGCTCCGATTCAGAGAATTCATCACTATTTCAGCCCTTGAACCACCATTAATAACAGGCAGTACTTGCCTGAAATCACCACCTAATACAACAACTTTCCCAGCAAATGGCATCTTCTCTTTTATCTTCATAATGTCTACCAAGCTTCTGTCCAGTGACTCGAAGCAATGTTTGCTCATCATCGGTGCTTCATCCCAAATTATCAGTGAGGCTTCTTTAACCAAATTAGCAGAATCGGTGCCTGGTGTCAAATTACATAGGGAAAATTCATCAGGATCGATTGGTATTCCAAATCTAGAATGTGCAGTCCTCCCTCCTTGCAACAGAAGCGAAGCAATACCACTTGATGCAACATTCAAAACAATCTCACCCCTGGATCTAATCGCAGCAGATAATAATCTCCACAAAAACGTCTTTCCAGTCCCACCAAATCCATAAACAAAGAAAATACCTCCTTTTTTTTCTATAACTGCCTCCATAATCTCCTCGTAAATCTTTCTCTGCTCATCTGTCATCTTTACGATGTCCCTATCGTGTTCTTCTCTTAAATCTTCACGGTTGTAGTTCAGCTCATCAAGAATCAGAACATTCTGACTATCATCTGCATCACAGAAAGGCTTTGGCATTTTGTTCCAATTTGACAGTGAAGATCCATTGCTTTTCAATATTTTCTCTATCTCCAATAAAGCTCCTTCTTTTTTCTCAGCATCGGTTAGGCATAATTCTGTAAAATAAAAGTCTGATTGTTAGCAAAATAATTTTTTGTTATTTAACAAAAGCTTATAAATTGACGAAACAGAGGTAACAAAAACAACCTGGTCGGTTAAGATTTTTCCTCTGCCTATATTGTATGTCTTCTGAAAGAAACTCCCATGTGTTTTCCCAAACTTTTTCTGGCATTGACAAAGTCATGGACATGAGCATTACCGCAAAGGCATGTCGTAGAACAGATGCACTGCTCGTATAGCTTGACCTGATTATATCGTCAATGTATTCTTGATCATCTTCTAAAAGACCACGAGCAAAACATGTTTCTTTGAACGAAGGGTATAGCACATCGTTGTAGGTCCTTATGTCTTCAAAGCATGTTGGTCCACGAACAATATTCAGCAACACACGTTGATAATATGCTTCCTCGAACTTCTTTGGGGCATAATTAATTCTCCCAATGCTGAAACCTCGTTTTCTCTCTTGCAGTTTTCTCTCTTTTTTGTTCCATATAAACCTTGTTGGAATCTCAGCTAATGTTAGCTTCCTAGAAACTTCACTGACCTTGTTCAACTCAAACCAGGCCAGGAGATAGGTATTCTGAATTAGCATACGACTTGTTACTTCCTCATAAGTGTCATCATCTTTAAAGATGATTATCTGCTTTCCTGGTAAATGAAACTGAATTTTTTCAACTGCCACTGATCTGTAGTGAATAGGAAACTTTAGAGTTCTCCATGAAGATTCACATGCCGAGACGTATCTGAAACACAAAAATAAACGGTTTAGTATAACAAAAATAATGAAATGAAGTTTAAAAAATTAGTTGTTCAAAATCCATACGCCATTTAATTACCAGATATATAAAACGTAAGTACCTGCCATCGAAAAATTTTTTTATTTCATTTTTCTCCTGTTTTCCTTTCTGGTTCACATCAGTATTATCCGAAGAACCTCCCTCTTTGGGTCCTTCAACTGCAACAGTGATCCGATCCTGGCCCTTGTTGATATACTTGAATAAGTATTTGATAGAACCGGATTGATTACACCACTCCACATTAATATGAGCTCTGTACATAAGAGACAAAGTTCTATTATACGGTATAACATATCTGTTGTCGCACTTGAAACCTTTTTTCTCAACGAAATGATCATTATCACGTCTCCTGTAAACCGGGAATCCCTCTTTATTAACAGTTGTCCTGCTTGAAAACGCCTTCGGATATAGCTTTGAACATTTTCCATTTTCCATACATGGTGATTTCGTATTGACAACTCCACAAGGCCCATGAATCATCATGTCTTTAACCACTTCATAGAGTTCTGGATCCTCAGATTTGTCTGGAATTTCTGCTGAAATGGTCTGGTCAATATGGTCAGTTGTAGACAACTTAGAACTGGGATGCATGAATAACAAAATGTGAGCATGCGGCAAGCCACGTTTCTGGAATTCAACTGTATACATTGCTGCATTAAAAAAAAAATATCAATAAAAGCATTTAAATATAACATCGATTTTTTTTAATAATTATGAATAGAATGAAACTAACTTACATGCCACTGTTTTTCCCAGTATCTCATTATCAGTTAAATCTGTCATAAGTGAATCCAACTTCATCTTGAAAACTCGAGAAATGATTTCTGGCCTATCCTCTGTATTCAGATTTTTCTGTGTGAGATACCTTGTAATTTCTGGCCATTTAGGGTTGCACGTAAATGTGATGAACAGATCAGGGAAACCAAAATGCCTGCAAACGGCCATTGCGTCTAGATAGTTATTCTTCATGTATCTTGGTGAACCGGTGAAAGAAGCTGGCAAAAAAAATCGAGCACCTTGATCATTCATATCAACTTGCCCATTGTTTTCAGCCTGTTTAATCGAGTCGTAGCTGTCAGACCTTAGACATTTCTGATTAAGCTTTAGAAAACATAGACGGTTAGTCTCAATAGTTGTGAAAGCATCAACTAAGAACTGCTGAAATAATTTTCTTGAGTGAAGAAGAGTTTGACATTCACCATCCCTCTCAAATAGACGAAAAGCAAACCATTGCCGCATACTTATATCCTTTCTCTTTAGCTTATCAGTAGCAGGAGAATCTCTCTTTTTAATTCCAAGCCTGAATCCATCTTCTCCATATGTAAAAATAAGCGGATACTGAAGTGCAAGATAAGAAGGATGTATCTCACTAATCCTTTTTAACCATCCTGTCTGTTTCTCTTGTAAAACGATGTCACGCCTGTCCATTTCCATATTGAAGTCTCCGGGAATCAAAGCAGCAACTTCAGATGAGATTGGAGTATCATACGTCCGTCCATCCTTTTCACGATTGCTCACTATCCTCATATGAAACTTTTCATTAGGTTCCATGCTCAATCTCTCACGTGCCTGACGAAACTTCTTCACATAAGGATTAACATCATCCAGAACTTTGATAATATCTTCAATAATATGTTTTCTCAATGCCTGCTTCTTTGATTTATCTGATTCCGTGTTGTACTTGCTGAAAGGAAAAACGGGTCAAAAATATTATTAAACACGCCAGTAGATCATTAAACACGCCAGTTTCATATAAAGTATAGATCATCGCTTTAAAATCCTCGTACATACCTCATAATCGAGTCTCTATCATCAACCTCGGTTTCAATGTCAACGATGTATAGCTGAGAAAACTTTGCCGAATCACCCTCATCTGGTTTCATACTGCCCATCAAATGGTAGTTTTCACCTTGAAGTGTAAAGGTTTTTGGACCAACACCATTAGGAGAAGAGCGATCAACTTTTCCACCGAGAGAAGTAAACGAAAACAACATGTTCAATGCTCTTAAATTTTTCTGGTAGTATCTACTTTTCTCATCTTTTCCATAAAGGAGTTCCTTTATAACCAAAGGACTCTCTCTCAACATAGGCAGCTTAACTTGTCCTTGTCCACAACATAGAGAAAAAATAGGATTTTTCTTTGTTCTTGTCTTTCGGTCTATCCGTTCACCATACCACATTTTGGCTTTACAATACTCACATTTGAAAGTAGGATTACCCTCATCAATATATGCTGTAATAGACACAGAAATGTATGAGTTTTCAAACAAAATATATATGAAAACACATATTTAATAGGTTGTGTAATGTAACTTACGAATTGTTTTCAGAGATGCATCCAATGGGCGATTTAGTTTATTTGCCTCTCTTTTGGCATCACGAGCTTTTATTTTGTTAACAATAGACTGAAAGTCGAACTTTTCTGAATCGACGTCCCTGAACAAATATTCTGAATAAGTTGAAAGAGCAGAAGATGAACCACTGTCTTCACTGCTTAAATCATATTCCTGGTTATAATGTCTTTCAGCAACTTCTGCATTTTTTTGATAAATTTATTAAGTTAAATAAGTGTTCATCATGATCTGAATTAAAATATAGAAATTAAAAAAAACAAAATACCTTCCTGGGAATTGACATCATCAGTTTCAAATAACTGTTTAGGCTCGATAACTGTAGAGTCAAACTTTGATCTCAGGGTATTTCGGCTAGATGATGACATATCTCCCCGAAATTCATTTGCTAAAACATCACAGTTTATACATTAGTATTTGTAAATATGTATATCATACAAACTAATAAGCTTTACTATGTATACATACACCCATAGTTATTAGTTGTTGGACTTGGACCCTGTAAGCCTTTTAGACCATGACCTGTATTCAAATTTGAACAAATTAGAAGAGTCAAATAATGATCAATCAAGCATAAAAAGGGTCCCTCAAAAAAATCATCACACAACATATATTTATCTTACTTCTGCAGTAGCCCATACTTGTGGAAGCTACATATGGTGTTTGTGAAAGCGTGCCAAATCTGGAAGAAGATATAGGTGGACTCTGAACAATTTGCGAACCAATACCACCACTTTGAGGTAAGTTTGATATATCTTTTAATATCCTGCCAAAAGCACCAGTCAAAGGTATAGTCTGATTGTTGAGTGTTTTCTTGAATATTGAGTTAGGAGTAGTATAATTATCTTGCATATCCGGAGCTTTCTTTAAATCATCCAAAGGTCGCTGTTGTGGTCTCTCCCACTCTGAATTTGATGATAGGATCCGAAGTTTAGCTGTTTAAATTTTATTAAGCATTTACATTCATGATCTTTAATAATTATAGTAACACTTGAAGTGTATTATATGTTACCTGATGATGCATAGAACTCATTAGAAGAGATATTTGCTGAGAGAGGCTGATTTGATATGCTGAGTTGTGAAGCAATGGTTCCTTGAATAACGCTGCTTATTTCGTTTTTTGGTGTGCTCCTAATTATACTCTTAAGCATCCGGAGTCCTATGTCTAAAAAAATACACATATATAGATGCATAGTAAGATCGAGATATACATTGTTGCATATGTACTTTAGTTGTTCACTCACAACGCTCGTCTTTTTGTAGTCTGGTGACCTTCGTTGGAGGAATATGTTTTTCTCGTTGGTTGTCTGCAATAAAGAAATCTATCATTATAAATCTTAAAATATGTCAACACTCTCTTCCTTGCAGGTACATATAGATGCGAGATGTGAGGTGTACAAAAAAACACAATAAGAAAAATCAATTACTCTTCAGATGAGGTATGTTTGTGACATCTTCTAAAACCACCCCTCTTCTGCTATTTGATTTCTGAGTCTGCGCCTGATGATTATCGTTCTCATCATTAACTGGTCTCTGTTTTCTCTTCTGAGATGGTTGATCATGGGATAACACTGGTTTCTTTGGATTTTTCATCGATGATTGATCTACTACTGCATAGTCCCGCAAAACCCTTACGTGAGCTAAGTAATTTGTTTTTGTAAATTATATTGTTTTTAATAAATTCGGTGTGATTTGGTTTTGAAGTAAAATCAGTTAGAAAACAAATCATCTGAATCTTTATTCCAAATATAGTTAGGATTGTAAAAAATACTATAAAATTTAAAAATCATATATTTAAAATGATTATAGTTATGATATCCTTAACTATAATGATATCAGATATTATAATGATGATCAATCAAACTTATTATCCATGTATAAAATCTTTCGAATTTTCAAAATTATTATTTATAAATTTTAATTATAACGATATTGCAACCAATATATAATATTTTCTGTTTCAGCAGTATTGGTTTTACTTTATTTATAAATTATAATTAGTGTTGGTTTTACTTATCACAGTAGAAAATAAATCATACTTTGAACTTGAATATAAATTTTAAAATTATTATAGAATCCATTGGTATTACTTTTCGCTGTATTGGTATTACTTTCAGTTTTAGATAGGATGATAATTTCTTTTTATACCGATATTGCAACTAATATAAAATAATTTGTTATAAAACGAAGAACTAAAACAAAAATGATCTTGAAAACAACCATCATAAATATCCAAAGCATAAAACAATGTGTGTTTGAAAACACTTATTAAAAAAATCTAAATAAACAAAAAGCAAAGTGTGTTGTTAAACACTTATTAAAAATAACTATTCGCAGATTTAGTTCTTCTTTAAGCCTGGCACATCACTGCTAATCTTTCTCTATCTTGATACTTTTGACAGGGCGTAGCTTCGTAGCAGAAGTGGTATCTGGAACCTCAATAATCTCTTCTCCTGATCGCTTAGAAGGAGTGGCCATCTTGACAGAGCTTTCATCACTGTAAGTTAGTTGAGACACCTAGAGTATATCCAGCATGTTTAGTAAATATGTTTAAATCAAAAATATAAGTAGGTTGAAATTATCATTATGCAATCAAATTAATAAGTAAGCAACAGATAAACAAAATAGATTAATACCTCTGAACCTGAGATTGACAGTGTGCCCTTTCCAGACATAGTTTCAGACTGGGAATCAACCATGCTGGTGTTGTAAACTGACCAGACCTTAAGAACTGTAAATATCTCAGATCCTTTTTCAATTGAAACCCCAAACTTATAAGTTTTCCCCACAAGGTCAGTAATACAGTCTGGCAATAACTCTGGATCTTCAATCTAAAACAATTTAGGATAATAATTAGAATTTTAATATCTCCCAAATCGTTGGTATAGTATTTAGGAACACATAAATACTATATGGAAGTAAAAAACATGACAGTAAAATACCTCATCCAAAGAACCATTAAGAACTTTTTCAGCTTTTATTCCAATAACTGGCCAGGCAATCCAATCAAGAAGTACAAATTTGGCTTCAGCTGTATCATCCTTAACTTTCACATAGAGCTTGTACCTAATTTTACAGACATTAAGAATAAAATATATTGGATAAACCGTAATGATATAATATGTGTAAGCAAACCACGGTTTAAAGTTGTGAGAGGGGATAATAAATCAAACTAATTAACACGATATATAGTGTTGTTTTAAGGTATTAAATTATAAGTAAGCAAACATTAATTATATAATATGAGAATAATTAGTACAACGAATTTATTACCTTGGTTTAACATTCTTCACATTTGTTTTGCATTTTTCACACCAAAACAAAGGTTGTGTTATGATGGAAGGATCAACATCTTCCTCAAGGACTTTAAAAGTCCTGGTTTGACATAATGCACATCCAAAATAATACCATGCGTAATTAGTATCTATAGCATAGATTGTAGCAACAACCTTGCACTTATCAACCTATAAAATAAAGAACATGATTAGTATCTCAAATTATATGAAAACTAAAATGAGAAGGCAACAAAAAATTTATCTTAGTAATAATTTAAACATCGACCTCTGTGCAACAAAATAGCTCAGATATGGTTTTATCTTCAACTGAAATCCAACTTTCTAGTTTCTGTCCATTTCCATTGGTGGCTTGAGCTACAATATCTTTGCCTTCTTCACTTGTTTCAACAATGCTCATAGAATCATCATTGAACTTGTAACTACAGTGCATTTAAAAATATAAGAGATAATCAAAAATAGATATAAACAGTTATAATTTTAGAATCGTAGTTAATAGGTTTTGTAAATCATACGCTGCTTTTAGTTCCTCGGTTTCTTTTATGTTAGGATTGAACACCAATTGTGAAGAATCATAACCATTTGAGATTTGGAGTTTACCTAAGAGATATTTTAATGTTAATCACCAATTTTTGTTATAAATAAATACTGATGTCAAAATTCACCTCTAAAAGCTCCGATTTTTGCAAAACGGATGAGACAAACAACCACTCCAAACTGTGCTTCCTCTCTGTGAGATTCCATCTCCTCAGCAAACTTCCCCCACAAACAACATGGTATGCGTTCATCCCTAAAAAGAAAAGTAATTACTGTAAAATTTAATTGATGAGCTGAGCTACAACCGTGATGAACTAAGGGTTGAACACGATAGGGACATCCTAAAGATGACGGATGAGCAGAGGAAGATTTACGAAGAGATTATGGAAGCAGTCATTGAAAAAAAAGGTGGAATATTTTTTGTTTATGGATTTGGTGGAACCGGAAAAACTTTTTTGTGGAGATTACTATCTGCTGCTATTAGATCCAGGGGTGAGATTGTGTTGAATGTTGCCTCAAGTGGTATTGCATCGCTTCTGTTACAAGGGGGGAGGACTGCACATTCTAGATTCGGTATACCAATCAATCCTGATGAGTATTCTCTGTGTAATTTGCCACCAGGGTCTGATCCTGGTAATTTGGTTAAAGAAGCCTCACTGATTATATGGGATGAAGCACCGATGATGAGTAAACATTGTTTCGAGTCATTGGACAGAAGCTTAGCTGACATTATGAGATGTAAAGAAAAAAAGCCATTTGCTGGGAAAGTAGTTGTATTGGGTGGTGATTTCAGGCAAGTTCTTCCGGTTATTAATGGTGGATCAAGAACTGAAATAGTGCTGAATTCTCTAAATTTTTCCTATCTCTGGAAACACTGTAAAGTTCTCAAACTAACCAAGAATATGAGATTGTTGTCTACCAATATGACTGCAGAAGAGTTGAAAGACCTTGAAGCATTTTCCCAATGGATATTGGATGTTGGGGATGGAGTTGCTGGTGAGCCCAATGATGGTGATGCACTAATCACTATTCCAGATGAGTTTCTGATTATGGATGCAAACGATCCTATAGAATCAATCAGCAAAGAAGTGTACGGAGATGCAACAGCTCTACAGGAGCAGAAAGATCCTATTTTTTTTCAAGAGAGAGCAATTCTATGCCCGACAAACGAGGACGTTAACAACATAAATCAGCATATGTTGGATAAACTAGAAGGTAAGTACATGTTCATCTTCACAAAAAAAATATTATCGTGTTTATTACTTAATGGGACTTTAAGACAAATATATATTTTTTTAATAAACTTTCAGGTGAGGAGAGAACATATTTAAGCTCTGACAGCATAGACCCATCTGATCAGCGATCTGTCAATGATCAAGCTCTCACACCAGATTTTCTTAACAGTATCAAGGCATCAGGTTTACCTAACCACAATCTTAGGTTGAAAATTGGATGCCCTATCATGTTGCTGAGGAATATCGATCATGTTGGAGGTTTGATGAATGGAACTAGATTGCAGATTATAGATATGTCTGACTTCTGTGTCAAGGCGCGAGTAATTACAGGAAAGAAAGTTGGGGATGTTGTTCTAATTCCTAGGCTGTCAATTACTCCATCGGATACAAAGTTACCATTCAAAATGAAGAGAAGGCAGCTTCCAATTTCTGTGGCATTTGCTATCACAATTAATAAAAGTCAGGGTCAATCTCTCTCACATGTTGGAATATTTCTACCACGCCCAGTGTTTTCTCATGGACAACTCTATGTTGCTATCTCTAGGGTTACATCCAAGAAAGGTTTGAAGATTTTGATTGTTGATGAGGATGGAAATCCTCAAAAACAAACAAAAAATGTTGTTTTCAAAGAGATTTTTGAAAATCTCTGAGTTTGATTTAATTTCATACTATGTTTGTTTTTTTATTCAATTTTCAAAATTGTTGTTCACTACATTTAAGTGTGTGATTATCGCTCAGGAATTATTTTTAACTTTAGTAAGAGTTCGTAATGAAAATAACATGTATCATAAACTAAAGCAAATATGACGATCATGTCAAGCTATTCTAAAATTTTTAATCTGTTCTATTATAGTATTGATACTACGAATTGAGTTTTTTATTACCTGTTTAAGTACTAAGCTATCTTATTTGCATGCCTCATCTCAACAGGTTTTTGTCCACAAATCTCCTTTGTTTATTCTGCGACCTTTGTCCGCAAATCTCAGTTGTATTCCTTGAACTTTTTCAATACTCCCGTTGACAAACCTCACATATATGTTTAAACAATAAGCAAGTCAATAACCAGTGAAAGAAACAAACGATTTATCGAAATATATTACTGATTCTAATGTAAAATGAAAATATATGTTTAAGACATAATGTATTACCCATGTATCCAATGATCTTTAGGTGTTTCAGTTTGCCGTACAAAATTAAAAATTGGAGGTTTCCTGTGATTCGCGAACAAATAAAACTTCAAATTAGTCGAAGGAAGCAAACTTATTTTGTTTAGCAGATAAACTTATCTTATGTCGATTTTGTTGTATTACACTTCCTGGATAACAGAACTTCGTATATCCTGAACACAGACAAAAACTAAAATCAGAAACTATCTGTTTCCATTTTATATATTAAACTGATATCACAAATGTATAACTAATGGAGCTGTTTTAGCTTTCTTCTTCATTGGAAAGAGTATGGAATATGTTTGATTGTAATTACCCATTTAAATTAAAGGCACTTCTTCTGTTGGACCTCTCTCCATCATCTTATATGTTCTAAAACGTATTGGTAAACCAAGATCTGAGTTCCAGTGTTGCGGATCGGCTTCTCTTATATCGATTCCATAAAATTACAGCTATCGGAATTTGAAAGCGCGAGCTAATTAAAAAAAACAAAAAAAATTACTTTTAAGAAACAGATTCAAATCGATATAAGAGAAGCGCAAATCAGCGATAAGATTTTGACTATTTCACCTGGAAACGAAGCAGAGACGAATCGGTTAATCCGCCTTTAGGTCCATCGTTGTCTGTTTTTTTTTTTTTGAAACGCTGTCTGAATGTAAAAAAAAACAGGATGCTGTCGGTAGAAACATATTGAGAAATATGTAAATTTTAGGTTAATGTCCCCTGATTATATTTTTAATCTGGGCTATTATCATTATTTTTGAGAATTTATTTGGCCCATCTTATTTTCGTTTTGCAACTTTAAATATGATAGATACTTTGGCCCATTTAATTAACATAGACATGATGATTCAAACAATTGGAAATATTAGTGTTAATCATTTTAATTATTTGTGAATCATTAGAAGTATACCATCTATATTTTGGAATAAAAATATAATATTTGCATGTATGTAGTTATTTCATGGTATCCATTAAATACTTGGTTTATTTTTTGCTATATTTTAAAGTACGTAAACGCTGAAGAAAATTAATGTGAGTTTTTTTTAAATTAATTTTAAATTGAATTTTAAAAGACCAATTTAGGATATTATATAACCAATAACTTTTATAAATGTTAATATATAATATATTTGTTTGATTAACGAATAAAAATATATTAATACATACTAAACTGGAGTGATATTATTGTCAATTTTATTTTTCACAATTATGTTACATAACATATCACTCCAAAGTATTGTTCGAAATATTATTACGCATATAAACATGATAGATTTTACTATATTATAAAACCAATTATCGATATGATATATATTCTTGATGAGAAATATTTGATTCTTGATGAGCTGAGCTACAACCGTGATGAACTAAGGGTTGAACACGATAGGGACATCCTAAAGATGACGGATGAGCAGAGGAAGATTTACGAAGAGATTATGGAAGCAGTCATTGAAAAAAAAGGTGGAATATTTTTTGTTTATGGATTTGGTGGAACCGGAAAAACTTTTTTGTGGAGATTACTATCTGCTGCTATTAGATCCAGGGGTGAGATTGTGTTGAATGTTGCCTCAAGTGGTATTGCATCGCTTCTGTTACAAGGGGGGAGGACTGCACATTCTAGATTCGGTATACCAATCAATCCTGATGAGTATTCTCTGTGTAATTTGCCACCAGGGTCTGATCCTGGTAATTTGGTTAAAGAAGCCTCACTGATTATATGGGATGAAGCACCGATGATGAGTAAACATTGTTTCGAGTCATTGGACAGAAGCTTAGCTGACATTATGAGATGTAAAGAAAAAAAGCCATTTGCTGGGAAAGTAGTTGTATTGGGTGGTGATTTCAGGCAAGTTCTTCCGGTTATTAATGGTGGATCAAGAACTGAAATAGTGCTGAATTCTCTAAATTTTTCCTATCTCTGGAAACACTGTAAAGTTCTCAAACTAACCAAGAATATGAGATTGTTGTCTACCAATATGACTGCAGAAGAGTTGAAAGACCTTGAAGCATTTTCCCAATGGATATTGGATGTTGGGGATGGAGTTGCTGGTGAGCCCAATGATGGTGATGCACTAATCACTATTCCAGATGAGTTTCTGATTATGGATGCAAACGATCCTATAGAATCAATCAGCAAAGAATAAAAATAGTGATTAGTTGAAATAACAAAACCCTAGCTTCTTGATGAGGGTTGTATTCAGCCTAAGCAAATACTGAAAACTCAGAATCTTTTTACCTCCTCATTTTATCCATTTCTTCCTTAAGCTTAGCAGGGGACTCAGACGGTTCAAGAACCCCAGGTTCAAGTTTAATAATGCTGTTCGCACCCTGAAGCTTCCACCAAGAAGGGGGAGCCCAGTTAGAATCACATACCCCAGACTCAAGCTTGATCTTGATCAGATCAGCACTCTCTAGCCAATACTGCATCGTCCCTTCGGTGTTATGACACCTCCTAAACCTCTCCGCGCCACCGGGGGTCACATTCCCGTCAATGTGCTTCAACAAATGGTCCAACAGCCCAGTATCCCCGATCCTCCTACGAGCCGAAACTCGCAGCTCTGCCCGCGGAACAGGCCTCTCAAAGGAAGCGCCTTTCTCCTTGAGTATCTCGAATAACGCTAGCTCCGCATTATCAATCCTGTCACACAACACAAAGATCAGAATAAAAGAATGATTTTTTTTTTTTAAAAGGATTGATTTCTGGATACCTATCGGTGTTCCAACGAGTAGTCATCCCTCTGCGAAGACATGTCTTCTGTTTCTGTTTATCCAACAAGCTGCTGCTGCTCTCGCTGCTCTTGGCTGAGAATCTTCGAGATTTTTCAACTAATCGAGAGATTCGTTTCCTCTTGAGTGCCCCACCACTACTCGCTACAAGAACCCCACCGGAAGATTCTTCTTCCTTCTCTAACTTCACAGTAACCATGGCTTTCCCGGAGGAGCCGTCATCTGAAGAGGAGACGTGCTTGTCCTTCTCTAACTTGACTTTCACCAAAGCTTTGCTGTTGTTGTCCTCTTCTTCATGATGCTTCTTCATCGCCAAGCTAGCCTTCAGCTTGATCGGACGAATCTCATTTCCAGACATCACATGTGGATAGAGAGCCCCCACCTCCCTCACGATTCCTATAAAATTTCGAGGCAGAGATAGAGAGAGAGAGAGAGAGAGATGAGGGTACGAAATGATGCGAAAGAGAGAGAGAGAGAGAGAGAGATAATGATGTGAGAAGCTAGGGTTTTGTTATTCCTCTCCGCGAGTGGCGATTTTTAGCAGCGGGAGACGGCGGAGTAAGTCTCAGCATTGAAATCAACGGCGTGGATTTTTAAATCGCGATTTGCGAAATTGACGATAATATTAAAGCTTAGAATCGAGATCAGGGGAGGCACCGTAAGATCTCGATGCAGAGTGAGAGACGGAAGACCAGAGGAAGAGGAGGAGAGGTGGTGAAAATGAAAAACGCCGTCAAAAGGTGTGAGAGAGTGAGTCGCGTCGCGTCGCGTCGAGGTTCGAATCGAGGATGAGCCCTAAAAAAAATAAACCACCGCCAAAAAAAAATTCCCTAAAATTATATTCTTCCCCCTTTGTTTATTTAATTCTTTTTTTTTAATTTCATTTCTGTAAGGAATTAAAGAGATTCGTCTCGCTCTGTCGTGTATAATATACAACCAGTCATATAGAGACGCGTGGCACTGATTTAAACCTCTTAAGATTCTTTTTGACAGTGAGTGTGTATGAGATTATCTGGATCGAAGAAACCGAACCATGCATGATCGGAAAAATGGTACCAAACCCGAAGCCAAGCTAATAGAATAGTATAAAATATTGCAATGGGTCTAAAACTTTCGTATCTAAACAGTCAAATCCGATATGAACCAAAATATTTTGTACTCTTAAAAATATTTGAATCACTATTATATGTATAAAAGTATTTTTATATTTGATATCCAGAAAATATTCAAAACACATAAAAATATCAGAACTATATAAGATAACTGAAAATATAAAAAAAATATTTTTAAAATAACCATAAAATACTCAGAACATATGAAACATCTATCGATTATCCATCTAAATATCAAACTGAACCAATTTTTATTGTTAAATTTATTCGTTTTTCTTCAGTTTTAAATGGTGTATATTATTTTGATTTTCAGATTTAACAAATATTAACATATACTAGACTTTGATCCGTGCGACCAGATGGATATTTAATTTTACATTTTATTTTTCGTTTATACATAATGTTATATTTGTAAATGTAGT
>NW_026617457.1:0-17145 GCF_000801105.2 Raphanus sativus | reverse complement strand
GCTAATAAAATAAATAAAAAACGAATTTTGAATTATAAAAAAGGAAAATTACCATTATAGTTTAAAACACATGTCACAATCTTAAAAAATTTGATTGCCATGTGTCGCGATCATGTTAATTAGTAACTTTGAAGAACCATAAGATATATTTTGATCTTTTACTTTTTTTTTTGTTAAAGAACTTTTGAAAAAGGAAAACTAACTTTTAAAATTATGTTGGTTTAATCTATATTTTTAAGAAAAAATTATTAACACATGTCGCAATCTAAAATATATAACTGCCATGTGTCGCGGTCGTGTTAATTAGTAACTTTGAAGAATCAAACTTTATATAATAAGATAAGAAAACACATTTTCACAACATTAACGACATAATAGTTGAAATATATTATATATAACAAAAACAACTCGTTGAAGTTATTAAAAAAAACAAAAAAAAATCGCTGCTTAATCACCCAATTTATCTCTGATTTGTGATTTGACAATTTATCTATTTGTGATTTGACGATTTATCTGACCACACGTGTTATGTCTAGCATGTTTCCGAACACACGTCTAGGAGTTTCCGAACAGGATTATACTGTTCCAATGAGGAAGCAAATCCACAGCCAGAAAATCACAATCCCACTCCTAAGAAAAGCATATGTTTATTATTTGTCTGACAAGAAAAGAGAGGCGGTCGGAGTTCTCTACAAACCTCTGATGGCCACAAGAGAAGTTTTTGGTAAATACACAAAACTACATAACGCATAAAATATATATATACTTCTATATTACATAGAGAGAGAAGAGTCATGAAGTGGATTCAGCTTCCTCGGAGCTACTAGCAGAGACTTGTCTAGCACTAGCAGTGGGGACCTCTTCTTCTTCTTCTTCGCAGAATACACTCTCCTCACTTGTATCCGACGACGACGCACCTTCCTCGTCTTCTTCACTCACTTGTTCATTTCGCTTCTTTTGCAACACTTTTATGCCTTTACTTTGAAGAGAGAGCCTTCTTCGTTTCCTTGCTTTCCTTTTCCCTTTGGGAAACTCTTCTCCTTGAGAGTGATGCAGTTGCTTCTTTCCTCCCTTGCTGCTCTCGTTCTCATCTGACTCGTCCTCTGCTGCATCAAGCCTCCGTTTCTTTTTCCCTGAATTAGTCTGTAGACAACAACACAAAAGAAGATTATTACACGTTGAAGACAACAAACAACAAAGAGTGAGAGGGTACGCCAAAAACCTTGGGGCCACGATCAACCAGACGAGCCCATTCATGCCTATTCCTTAGACAATCAAGAACAGCCTGTGAATGGCTTGAGTATGCATATCGCTCTCCATTGTGTTTTCTCAAGTGAGGCCAGTGCTGCAAGAAAAGAAACAACAACACATTAAAACAGCGACCATAACTGATGATAGATATGTCTCAGGTCTGAGATCAGAAGGCAGTATACCGGCAAGACGGCGTTACAGAGCTCTTCATATGTCATCCTCTTGCCTTTGCTCATAATCTCGTTGATTAAGCCAGGCAAAGTTTGATGAACAGGAGTACCATTATTCCTTGGGGAACTGTGTGGAGAAGGCTTATCATGCTCGTTGGATGAAGACGCTCCGCTGCTTGTGCTTGTAGTCGAGTTTGGCTGGACAAGTACCCTCCGAGAAGAGTAAGATGCTTTTCGGTTTTCCTTTTCTTCCCCTCCTCTCTCTTGATGTGTTCTCCAATCAGGAGGGCGACGAGATTTGGTACTCCTCGTACTACATCTCTCGTCATCACGATATTTGCTTCTACCTTCTTTGGATGCTTCCTTGTTTTTCCTTCTGGAAAACTAAACAAACAGAATACATAATCAGCCAAGAAGCTTGAGCCTAAAAGAAAGAAATCTCTAGAAATTATAATCATACCGTTGTGTGATCCTTAGTGCGCTTAAAACTAGTAGCGGTTGGAGACAGGGGTAAGCTACCAGGCTGTCTCATGCGTGGGACACGAGGAACTCGTGGAGAACTGTTGAGTTGATGGTGCAGTCTTAACGCAAGCTGCTCATTAATGAAACAAATAAACAAATGTCAAACTGAGGGAAGATGAAAGAGAAAAGAGAATGAATAACAACAACATCTCTCAACGTACCTCTTCATCGGTTATATTTGGGGTAAGGGACGTTATAGACTGCATAGGGTCATTTTTCTGGAAGGTCCCTGAGAGCGAATGTTTACCAGAAACCTCAGAAGAACCACCATTAAGCCGAGCTGCCTTTAAAGAAGAGGAAGAATCTCTTGTCTTGGAAACTGAACGGCTCTGCTGCATCGATTTCGTAGAGGTAATAGGGAATTTAGAATGTTCTTTCAGAGATTTCTCTTGAGGTTGTTCATCATCCCCATCTCTCTCTCGGATCACATCACTGGATACACAGTCCTCATCATTAGTATTAGCATTTTCATCACCATCACTTGGCTGTTGCTTCGAGGGAGGAGGTATAGAGTTCCTGGAAGTAGAGGGCTTAGGTGACTTTTCCGCGGCTGAACTAGACGATGATTTCCCAGTGCTGTCTACCATCTTAGGCCTGCTATATACTGAAAACGTGTGCGGAACAGGTCTGAATGGCTTTGTTTCCAGACTGGTCTTTTCAGCTTCCGAAACCAACACTTCTCGTTTTAAGTCAGTAGCTCTGTCTTTATTGCCACCACTTGTTCTTTCGGATATCATATCAACAGGGTGCGGTTTCTGGTCATCAGGAGGAAGTGAACTGCTTTGTGTCATTTTGTTTGACTCAGAAACTCTAGAGTCAATAGAGTCCAGAGTCTGCTGCCCTACAGCTCCACCAGCACCAGTCTCCGCAATTTCTTTTTGGACTTTGTTCTTCCTGGAAACGATTTTCCCGCTGACATCATCACATTTTTTTTCTTCAGCTTCTCTTGTAGAACCAAAAGAAGGCTTCTGGAAATTTTCAGGAGAATCAACTGCATTATCTCCCGGAGCTACTGTACCTTGTCTCTGCGAAAATAAGTAAATAGTATTTGTTATCAGTTGCTTCCCCATTGTTATATTTAAGCTTCAATAATATATTAAGTTTGTGATAGGTTTATTCAAACAAATGTTACCGTCTACAAGACATCAACGCACTTATTGCTACTTAAACTTCTCCATTATTGCCATATAAGAGATCAAATTGCTTTGAACTAAACCACCTAGATAATAATCAACTGAAACTCCCTCACTTGTTGCTATAATCAAAGACAATTCAAAGGTAAGTGCCATCTATGTTAAGTCTAAGCCAAATCTAAGACATACCTCCACTGCCTTATTATCAGCTTCATTGTGTGGAACATCTTTTCCTGCCGGGACAGAAGGATCTTCAGTAGCAGAGCTCTTAAGCACAATTCGGAAATGATGGCCAGCTTTCTCTTCCTGTTTTCCAGCACCATTAGCATGAACGTCAGAAAGATTCTGTTCTTTGGAGCATTCAACACCAATTTCTGTATTACCAGATTCACCATCAATTGATTCTTCAACAGCAGCTTTCTTAGACTTCTCAGTCTTTGCGATCCCACAGTCTTTAGTAAAACCTTCTGATTCTGATGGTTTAGAACCGCTTGTTGGTCGAACTGCTGGTATAAAAAGAAGAGGTTTATTTATTTAAGAACAATGAATAATGGCAAATTAAAGTTTGCTTAAAAAAAAAGAGAAGTGGTTTCACTGACCAGGTTTACCGAAAACACCTTTCTTATCATCCTCTTCTTTGTCAGCAACTTCGACTTTCTTCTTCATCCGCTCTTTAGAAGCTCCAAAGAGTTCTTTCCTTCGCTTACTCGTTATCAAGGGACGAAGCAACCTCTTGTCCTTCTCAGAATGTTTCATCTCAGCTTCCCCAGAGTCCAGGTCTTTTGTGATCCCTCTATCGTCAACACTCCTCATGGCAACCAAAGCACTAGCAGGAGCAGCGATCAAACTCTCCTTGGACATAGAAAACAAAACCCCAGCGCCGTTTTCTTCCTGATACCCATTCTCAACCTCATCCTCATCCTCATCCCAGTGTGGAAACTCTCTGTACTTGAAGTTAAACTTCTTGGGCACATAACCAGTACACTTCCACAGCTCCCGTGAGAAAACCGAAGACAAACCTCCTCCAAAGAGATCCGGGTCACCACCCGGGATCCCTTGCACATGGACCTTCTCATCCGTCGGGATCTCAGTCCATAACCTAAACGGACGCTTGACAGGCACATTCCGAGTACACGAGCTCTCCATTCTCAAGGTCTTGGTGGGCAGCTCAACCAACAGCTGAGCAACCTCGGTCTCTTCAATATCATCATCATCAACGTTCTTCTTGTTCTTCTTTCTCTTACACTTGTCGCAAGTGAAAAGCTCCTCTCCTTTAACGTAACGAGAGCAGCGAGTGTGAACCCAAACCCCACAATCGTCACAGTTGACCATCTCTTCCCCGTCATCGAAATTCACACCACAAACGCAATCGACAGTCCAAGATCCATCAACCCAATCCTCGTGATGTGACCTTCCTTTCATCTCTCTAAAATCTAACAAAACCCTAACCCTAGATTCGACTATTCTAACAAACCCTAGGAATCAAAGAAAGAAAATTTCTCGAGTTCGAGCCGTATCACCTGATAGACTCGAGATTCCGACTGAAACTCAAACTCCGGTTCCGGCATCCAATTGCGGCAGTAAGCAGCGAAAGCTGGTACATAGATTGTCGGAAGCGGAACTGAACAAGAAAGTTATCAAGTTGTTCGTTTCAAGTCCGGAGCTGGCAACTAACAAATTTAATTTACCGTCTCAAGTCCGTCTAACTCTTATGGGCTTTTGATGTAATTTTGGGCCCGGGCTTTGAGTCACTTATTAATTATCTCTTTTCATTAACACAATTAGATGTTTTTGAGAATCAAATGTGCAACAAACTTATCAATTGAATACTGTAAATAGGTCTGGGCGTTTTTACTTAAAGCCAAAGTTCCTATCTAAACTCAAACCGAAAAAACTGAAGATCCAAACCATTATACAAAAATATCCGAATAGAACTTATGATCTTAGTAATTTGAAGTTTGGTTGGTCAGTCTTTTAAGCTTTAAAAAAATATATATTTTTAGACTATTTTAAATATTGGTTACAATCCGATCTAGACTGAATTTAGAAGGAACAAAACTAAACCAAAACTAAAACCGACGAAGCCCCCCAGGTCTAATTATAAACATATTTTCTCCGAATTAAAAACTTATATCTTATTCCGCAGAATCAATAATTCAAAACTTAATTATACATACACCATTATTTTAACTGAGTCACTGTTTACCAAATAATTTTAACCATTTAAACAAAACCAAAATTCAATTTTAGTTGAACCAAACCACTTGACTCAAAAAGCAATCTGACCCATTGTTCTCTTCTTTTTCACCTGAGCCCAATCTTCTCCAATCAAATTTTTTTGGTTGTTTCTCGATCAAATTTTCCAAAGATTTGTTATTTGGTGGTTTAAAACCGATTCAAGAAAAACACAATGGAGTTCTCTCCTTGTACCTTCTGTTTTAGAGATCATGAAAGAGAAGAACTTTACAAATTTTCTTCCTAGATATTATTGATCTGATCAAAACGAAACAAAAAAACACAGAAACTTTAGAAGATACTTGTCTGAGTTCGAGATTCCAGTAATCACATGAAACGCTTGTGCTGTGTTTCTGCCGTTGATACTGAGCTCGAGAAGCTCGACCTAGCTTGCAAGATTGGGTACTTTTTCAAATAAATATTTTCCTAGAACCCCAACGCCAACAAGAGGCTCCTTATGTAGCTCCGTTCGACCCTATAATATGCTTTCAACATATTTGTTTTCACGGCCATGAACTCACTTGCAACGATAAGATGAACTCTCATAAATATGAACTGCCTCATAAATATGAACTGCCTCATGAGCAATGATAATGTTATCTGATATCAACCTTTCACTAAGAAAATCTGATTGGTTAATAGAGACAGTGAACTGCATGAAAGGCTAAAGACAAGTCAACATGATCTTGGGGACAGCTTTATAGAGTACCAAGCACATACCTATAGGTTGGAGATCTGTCATATTCTCTGGATCCCCTATAACATCTCAACACTTTTGAAATAACAAACACGTCATTCCATCAGGTTCGGCGCACTCTAAGAATTGATTGAGAAAATCGATGTTCTTACCTCTTCTTTGGACACTGGTACAGTTAAAGACAGACTCATCTGATCCGAGACTTTGGGTTCCATATTCCGAAAAACCGGCTCAAAAGAAGAGGGGTTAGAAGATTTAAAAAGTTCCGAAAAATATTATTTCGCCACCTCTCTCTTTGCTGCATCAGACCAGTAATCAATTCCCCCACTTATTTTCAGCTTGAGAAAATTGTTTCTTGATCTGTTGGTCTTGACTGATGCATAGAAAAAAATTGGAATTGTTGTCTCCCCTCTGCAGCCACCTTTCTCTACTTCTCTATTTCCAGAAACATTCTTCCTCCTTATAAGCACAGATGAGCTCTCGCTTCTTGAATCCTATGCTAACACGGATATGATCTAGATTGTAGCCATTTCATTCTCTACTCCAGCAAATTTATTATATCTTTGGCGTTGAACAATTTCTCCTCTTTCCAATGACTTATTGCCCTTCACATTTGCACAACTTTTGGGATACACATTTTCTTTTATCAGACCTCTCTTAAATCAAAGGTAAAACAATATCTATCTTTACATTTGGGGAGGATGCAGCAGTCTTCTATCAAACCGGATTTGGCCTTTAAATTGTTCTTGCACAGACATAAGTTTAACAAAAACCGGTATATGGTCAGAACCTTTTTTCTAGAAAGTTTTGATATGAACTTGCAAAAAAAAATTGAATCAAGATTTATTCCCAAACGATCAATCCAAGCAGCATTGAATCCACCGATGCCATCTCATTCCACCCCAAGCAAACTTGTCACCTTTGCTAGTCAGTTCATCCATCTCACAGTTGCTTAGCATATCTGCAAGATGTCTGAACCAAGCCATAGGCTTCAGCAGACCTCCAGTATTCTCATCATTGCTCAGTATCTCACTGAAATCCCCTATTAAACACCATGGTTCCTTTCTAGTAGTTCCAATTCTACTGAGTCTCTCCCAACATTTCTGCAATTGTAAGTGGGCTCACCATATATACAAAATAGCAAAAAGGTAATTTCCCAAACTGAACCAACAAATCCAACATATTTTATCTGCATATTTAAAAGCAATATTTACACTTTTCTTCCAAAAGAGAGCCAAACATCGCTGACATCTCTCGGTTCCACAGTGTAAACTCTATCATAAACTAGCCAAACTTGAAGATCTACAACTACATCCGGACAATTTTTTCGTTTCCATTAAGAAAAATATCTCCGGAAAATATTTTTGACGCATCTCCCGAAGACGTTAAATTTTCAAGCTCATAATCCTCAATGGAGATTGGGTGATCCCTCATTTGGGATCACTTTAAGGCATTGCGTGATCGTCTTCTCATTGTTGGATGTTTTCTGCCTATCCCAGTAGAACCAGGAACCGAAGTATCCGGTTTGAAAACCGGTGGAGGGACAGAAAAGATGGAGGCAAAGCTAGACTCACTGTCTTCATCAGCTATATGCCTGAAAACTCCTATTAGCTTTGATGGCAGCCGCAGTAATTTAGGAGATTTCTTATTCAAATCAAATGCTTCTTTGTCCACTTCTTTTTCACCATATTCAAATACAATTATCCGCATCTGAAATCAGTATAGGAGCTGGCTCCAGTCTGAGCACAGTTTTCTGCGCCACATAGTCATTCTCGCTTTTATAACAGAAAATTTTGATAATTTCTTCTCTGATTGATATATCTTGTAATGAAGCAGCTCTAAGATAACATTGCATGTCATCCAATTCTTCCTTTGCAATCTTTGGCCTTCCCGAGAATGGATCAATGCTCACTTGGGATTCCTCCAGCACACCAGACAGAGGGTCTTCCTTAATAAGGATCGATCACATCAACTTTAGCTTTCTCTGCACCTAATTTAGCCCTTCCAATTGCTGATTGTTCTTGCCTCTGTCTCAACGTAATGAGACATTTATCCTTGTCATGATTCAAACTCTGAAAAGTGAAGCATCTTTTCTGAACTTTTTCATAGCTATAATGAATCACAATAGACCCTCCTTCCGGTAGATTGATGACTTTAAACATATGCAAAGGATGGGCCACATTGAACATCACCTTAGTGTAGTAGTTCTTAGGAATCTTCCTGATTTGAACCCACAGTGGAGTGTATTCTAAATAGTCTTCCGGTGGTTTCTCTACCCACCTTTCAAGAACTACCCCCATTTGTTGTAGGATTGAACTCCCTTCTCTAGCATGTCATTTAGATCGTGCTCATTCTAGAAGAAAAACTATAATTTTTCCTGCGATAAAGAAACTTCCTGAACTCTTCCTTCCTTTTGCCATTTCCTTGGCAACGTCATAATCAAATCAGACATCTGCTAATATTCTGGCTGGAGAACTCTTCCAACGATGCTAAGAACGTTTTCTTGAGCTGAACTAAACTCATGTAAATTAGGCATATCAAACGATTTTTCTTCTTCATCAAATGATAGAGCTTTGAGAGTTCTGTCCATTGCTATAGAAATCTTGAAAATATCATAAATATACTGCTTTATTTCGGCGATCTGAATGCACTTTAATTACCAACCAAGCTTTGAATGTTTGAAAAAAAGTTAGGTGAAAATGCTTAATTTTCTGTGAACAGACAGCAAAATAGAAGAAAAAGAGCTGAAAAATCTTATCAAAATGTGTACCAACTTCCAACCACTATAAATAGTTTTCTAATGCCAATAAATGACTTCAACCATTTCATATTATCTAAAGTCCACTAAAGAATGCTTAAAGAGAAAAAAAAATCTCACTCTTATATTTTACTTTCACTGAATATACATACATTATACATATATTTTAAAAATCTTGAAACCCACTTGCTTTTTTTTTCCTATCAAGAGATTTTGGAATTCTTCACATATACTTTCATTATTACCCCTTGTTTTAAAAACATGGGGTTACTTTTAATATATTTTTTTAAGTTTAGTCATTTTAAGTAATATATATTTAAAAATGTAAAAGTTCAAGATACGTGAACTATTTTTAAATTATCTAATTTAGTTATTTAAGCATGTTATGATGACGGATGATAATTTATTTTCAGTTTAAATGAATGCATATTCATATTTATTTCATAAGTATGTTTTTGTATCATTATGATATGATTTTCATATTTATTTTCATATAATAATTTTATTTTAATAGAATATATTATGACTACAAAATTTATAGAAGTGACAAAATTTGTTTAAAATTAAAAAATACATTAATATTAATTTATAATATATTATATTACTTATTTGGAGTTTATGAATTATTTGGTAAATTAGATTTGAATATTTAAACATTCTGTTATAATTTTACACAATGTTTATCATAATTAAAAATAAAAAAAAAAAAAATATATATATATATACTAATAATAGGAATCCTGATTAATTTCAAAGGGTGTGATTTAAGTAATGTTGTGTCTATTCAAATTATATTGTAAAGGTATCTTTTTAAAATAACTATCTAAATTTTGAAAAGATGTGACTATATATAATTTTGATTTTTTTTAAACAGTTAAGGTGTAACAATTAAATATCAAATATTCAACACCAAAATGTGCTTCTAATAGTTATGAAGATTGATATGAAAATTTGTGTCTTTTGCTTATGTCTATTCTTCTATATATATAGTGTGTTGTACGCACTTGGTCATAAAATCTCATTCTTTTCAAGGACGGCTAGGTGTTTTCATGCAAAAATTTTAAATTATATTTAAATACAAAATTTATTAATATTATATATTTATTCTTCTTGACCAATAATAAAATAATTTGAATAAACTAATCATAAAATTAAAAAAAATATTTTTTATTTTTTATTTTATTTAAAATTATATCAGTTTATATTTAAAATTCTAATATTAGATAATTTTTTATCTATTTCTTTTGGTTACATATATTAAATAAACTTGTATAAAATTACTAAAAATATTCATATAAAAATTATATAATTATCAAAAATTTAAACTAAACAATATTTATAAAATTTATACATATATATCTAAAACTCGCAATTTGATTGTATAATGAAAATATTATAATTAACGTAAAAAACTCGTAATTTGATTGTATAACGAAAAAATATAATTAACTGATCTTAAAAAACAATTAGAAAATTTTGTAATAAAAATTTATAATGATAGAAATTAAATTAAATAATATTTCGAATTTGTTTTGTCGGTAACATTAATATTTCGAAATTTATAATGTCATATTTGGATATATTTATTTTAGTGATGATTTTTGAGTAATTATCATATTCTAAAAAAGTTTATCAAAAATATTAATCAAGATTAAATATACTGTATAAGTTATTGTCATATTATAGAAAGTTTACCAAAATATATATCAACATTAAATGTAATTGTCCATGTCATATTTAATCATAATTATGTCATCAATATCAGTAGTTTTGCCACATTTTTTTGTAAAATTGATTGTAGAGAGAAAATGTGGCAAATCACTTCGCAAATAATGTCTTTGTACTTATCTAAACTATTAAAAGAGAAACATTCTGAAAAAATCTATTTAAAACAAATTGTTGGAACTTTTCATTTAACTAATAACATTTTGACTTACCTTAAAATTTGGACTAGCAATATATTACCAATATTTCTCTAAAATAATTTAATCAAATTTAATAGGTGATATAACTAGATTTCTTAAATTTTTGAGATCTTCCTTAAATAAAAATAAATATTGAATTTTTGTAACATGAATCAAAGCTATTGTATGTCTTTATAAAGGTTTTACGAACTTCCATTAAATTTATAATCTTATTCCTGCTTCTTTGAGATTTGATGTTTAGAAAACTATGTTAATCTCATCCATTTTCCAGCTTTCCTTTAAAAAATACTCATGTTAGTCTGCATTTAACCAAACTGCAATTAATATTAGAAAAAAAAACACAAATAAAAATAGTTGGTACAAAACCTATATTATTATACAGCACCCAAAAATATTTATATAAAATATATAAATCAATATACTATTAGGAGATGTATTCAGTTAGCATTTGATGTGATTTGATATTTAATGGAATTTTTATTATTTCAATAAGTTACAGAGATTAGATGATTTTTGTTAAACTATTTTAGAATATCATCTTACACCATGAGATTTAGGTTTTAATTTTTTTTTCAAGAAAGTCTACCCAAACACCTAAAATCAACTGAAAATTTTAGAACTCCACAATTTAAAATATTTTCAATAACAATAGTTATTAGAATCATTTACAAAATGTCAAGTTCAATAACAGTGGATTTTAAATGAATTTTTAAAATTCATCTTTGAATAGCAGTGAATATGTCATTTTAATACAAATCACCTAAATTTTTTGGTTGAATACACCTCCATTAAAGAATCATAAATTAAATAGTCTATTTAAATTTATGTGCTACTAAAAGTATATAAAAAATTGAATCATATTTTAAATATTATTTATATGGCTTTTATCATGTCAACAAGTATCGCATCGCAGGTTAATGACAAATTTTATGATTTCAACCGGATTTTATCGGGTTTTTCAATATTAAATTTTAACTAAATATGTAATGGATTTATACAGATCACCAGATTTATCCATTCGACTGTGTGTCTTGTCACGAAAATACTGCTAAAAGTAATCAAAACCCATAAAAATCTACTTTTAAATTAGCTCAAAATCTACCAAGTAAATATTACGTCTAATCAGTTCAACAAGTATAACTCTTATATAATGCACATAAAATATAAATATAAATATAAACCAAAATTGTTACATAAAAGAGTATATACAAAATCTCAAATAAATTAAGTGATAAATTATATAATTTAAACAAAAAAATCATTTATTTTTTTCAGTATAATACAATTTTGAAACTTAATAATGTACATCTCAATAAAATCATTAATTTATATCAAATCTTTATTAACCAGAAAATCCACGCTTTCTAATCGCGGATCAAAATCTAGTATTTATAATAAAATATTAAAAAATTTGTATGAGTAAATTAGTGGGAAGTTGATTTGACTTTTTATCATTAATAAATATTTCTAGTGGCACAAATTGAAAATGATATGTCAACTAAGTGTTATTTTCATATAATCTATCTTTTTAATAAGATAGAATATTATTATTATTATTATTTAATCATAACAAAAACAATTTATCTCTATATCTTAGTGACACTAACTTTGAGACCATGTTGCAAGCGAAGAAGAACAGAAGGAACTGGTTCAGTTTTTTGCCCTTCAACGACCTTAATGTCATAATTTTGTATGATTTTCGCAGCCACTGTCTTTATCTGCAAGAACGTTAACTTTTTCCCCAAGCAGCTTCTTGGACCAGCGCTAAACGCCAAGAACTTATATGAAGGTTCATGTCTCAACATTCCACTGTCTGAAATCCATCTCTCTGGTCTGAAATCTTCTGCATCATCTCCCCAAACAGATTTCATCCTCCCCAATGCATAAATAGATATGACTATCTTCCAGTTGTCATCGACTCTATGCCCAGTTGGAAGCACGTCTGGCTTTGCCGGTGACTTATGGTTAAATGGGACTGATGGGTATAACCTGAGCGTCTCACACACGGCACCGTCTAGATACACGAGCTTGTCTAAATCTGCTGGACCAAACTTTGGCATATTGTTGTTAATCTCTTGTCGAATCTTGATCATTGCTTCAGGGTTCTTGGAGAGAAGCCAGAAAAACCAAGTGAGAGCTGAGCTTGTTGTGTCTTTTGCCGCTATCAAAATCCCTAAAATAGTGTCTCTGATGAATTTATCGTTGTTTGGTTTCAAGTGTTTGTACTTGGTCGTGTCTATAGTCATGTAATACGTTAAAACGTCCATGGCCTCTCCTTCTGAGTCACGAATCCCATGAAGTTTGATCTCCTCTCGTTTAGCCGATATGATCTTCTCGAGCATCTCATCAAACACCGCGATACCTCTTCTCATCCTCTTTTCTACTCCAATTCCAATCCAATATTGGAGCTTCCAAAACAGAACCGGCTTGGCATGTCTGTAGAAAAGCCCATCGGCAACACCGTCCACAGCGTCACTGAAATTAACCTTAGGCATTTCGATGGAAAGACATCTTGGATCATACCCGGTTATCAAAATCGAAGATGTATCAAACAAGAATCTGTCGAACAGATCTTGCAAGTCGACGATGATGTTTTTCTCAACAGCGTTTTCAAGAATAGGTACAAGCCCTTGATTCAATTTGCTTACGCTTGTATTCACCCAAAACCTTTGGAAATCTTGATGGCTAAAGATGGCATGAGACGAGTTCCTCATATCCTCCCACAACTCCGAGTCAACGTTAAAAATTGAATCTCCCAAGACTTCAAAGATCTGCTTAAACTCCATCCCTTTGGGGTAATTATCGAAATTTGAACTTAGAACGTAATGGATATTCGCCGGATCAACTGTGATCAATATGTCAGTTCCACTAAGCCATGGCCCTTTGAAACAAAATGTCATATTGGAGGCCTCAAGAAGCTCGGTGATCGCGTCATAGATACGGTTGATATGGACGAGGAGACCCGGAAGCATCCCAAGGACCGGCCAGTTTGTGGGCAAATACTTCGGCGTTTTCTTGTGATGTAAGAAACCTAGGAGGATAAACAAAATGAATGTTATGCAGATTTCAATCATACCTATGTTGATCGCCATTGTAGGTGACAATATTTTTTTCTTTTCTTTTTGTGAACAAAGCTAATGGGTTTTCTTTATGAACAAGTAATTCATGCAAGAACTCGATTGCTGTATATAACAGGTAATAAATTTACGTATATGCAATTGTTTATGGTCCCACGATAGCCCAATAAGAATCTAAAATTATTTAAATATATGGTCCCCAAAATTTAAGACCCCCTAAAATATTTGTATGTAACCATAAATCCAACAATAAGCCACTTGATATTTACATGTGCTAATTCATATATTGTACCGACTTCTGTGTCTTTACATGACTACGAATACATTAAAACATGTGATTTTTTGTGAACCGACTCAAAAGCTTCAAGAGATGCAATGAGTTAGTATTCAGAGAGTGAAGCGAAAATAGAGGGGTTCGCAGCGGTGGATCTAGAATACATTTTTATCCGGGGCAAAGATGAAAACTATTAGCAAAAAATAATATGTGGTCAGGGGTATAACTAAAATTTTAAAGAAACTACATAGAAGTTGAAAATTTAAACTGGGGCAACTGCCCAACCCTTACTTCATGTGACTCCGCTACTGGGTGTTCGTATATACATGTGAGAAAGCAGTATTCCATGTGCATTTCAAAAATAATTTCAATCAAAAATATTTTGACATTTAGGTTTAGGGTTTGTTGATTACTGTCATAATTATTCGAACACATGCTAGTGTCAAAAGCAGGCCCGGCTCAAAATGTTGTGGACCATGTGCTTAAAAAAGCTTGTAATTTTTTTATCTATATTATTATTTATGAACCGATTTGACTTATGCGTGATATCTTTATAAATAAAGTTGGCTTTTTTTTTTCCTTGGGGGGAATAATGACACATGGCACTCCTAATTAAATGATGTATTTTGGTTTGTGGTTAGCCTTGCGTTTTTGACACTAGATTTGGTATGAACTTTAATCTTTATTCCAGGCCCAGAGTTGTCTTAATTATCTCCTGCACATGAGAATCTTAGTTTGTTTACGAGACAAGATGCGTAGGATAGTGTTTTTTTTAATTTATAAACATGATAGTGTTTCTGGTCAATCAACATGATACTGTTTGACAACCCCTCCTTAATTTGTCTTTGAGAATCTAGACATACAAATAAGAGTGCCCGCTTCGTTGATATACATCAGTTGCTACCTCTCAAATATTTTAATCCAAAGAGAAATACATCTCTATCGCCACCATGAAAAGCACACAGAACAACCATAAAAAGACATGTTAGTATATTACAGATAGTTAAGTTAAGTTCGTGCATAACAATTTTCTCCGTTCATTAATTTAGTTAATGGAATAGACAGTAGAAATTATCAAAACAGTGAGTTTACAAACTAAACAGAAAAATGATCTAATTAAAAACGTACAGAGCCATAATATTATTATACTTTTATTTTCGCTAAAATGCTAATATCATAAAAATGATGTTTAGATTTACAACATGTGCAATCTAGAACTACTCTTTCAAGGAGAAAATAAAGGAAAACAAGATAGAGCAAGATTCCTCCTTGAGAAGATAGGTGCACTTCACATCTCTGTATATCATCTTCGCAATTCCTGCTGGTGTGATGGCGCAATTGTTATGGAGCACATTGTTCCTCTGTTTCCAGAGGTGGAAGATGGAGTTTGGACAGCCATTATACGTCCACGCCACATCGTTCACTTATGACAGACTTGGTGTCTCAATAGGAATGAAGCAGACTCAACCATTTCAATAGCAATGAAGCGTTGACATGGTCTTTCTTATAAAATGAATCACTTCATAATCATTAGGAACCAACCAAGTAAATCATAAATGGTGACAAGTTATGTGTCAACTAAAGGAATAACATCAATAGCGTTTTGTATTGATTCACATCTAAGAAGAAATCAACTATGTTATTTCTGAATAATAGGTCCACAAGATTTCAAATTATTTAACCATCAATAAATTTATTTAAAATTGTATGTATACTGTTGGAAAAGAAAAATTGTATGTGTACCAAAATAAAATAGAATGCCTAAATATGTATATAATTAGAGTGCAATTGTTAAGCTAAGCTTGGTATAACCCTTTCAATAAAAAAAATCAGAATTTTATATTCGATAGCCAAACAGAATATTTATCAAATTAAATCAAAATTAAATATGTTAATATGTAATAATCAAATTAAAATTAATTTAGAAGCAACATTTAGAAAAAAATCCAAAAACTTTATATCAAATAACAAAATAATAAAAAACACTATAAACCCAGATAGTAAAGTAAATATTAGAATATCTTCTAAGATTTTAAGCTATATATATATATTAATATGTATATATATATATAGCTAAGTCAAACTTTAACAAATATTGTTATGTGGTGTTTCAAAAAACACAAATATTGTTATGTAAGAATGTCAATGAAAATTTAGATAACGATTTTAGGATAATGAAAAAAATGAACGATTTGAATGCATTTTTTTTCAAAAAGATATACGAATAATTACTTTTAGAATGGTTTAGTTTTGTACAAGTTAAGTTGGAAAACCCTATAGCCTCAAAATTTAAAGCTCGGAAGACATTTTTTTTTGCTTTAAATAGATAGTGTCAGGTGTGTTTTAGGATTAATTGGGTTTTGATTTAGGATTTCAGTTCTAATTTTACGTGTGATGACAAACTAAAATTATTACAAATATTTATTTTGTAATATTTGCATATAAGTTTTACCGATTAATACTAAACAAGTACAGCTTGGGAAGTGAAAAAATCTAGATTAGCTAAAACAAAGTTGTGATTTATACTATGTGATAGACACATATCTAATATAAACTAAATAACAGAATAAAAATAATCCAAATCAACTTATAAAATTTAATTAATAAACAAATTTTAAAAGTATCTACTTTTTAATTTTTACAAAAGAAAATATAGTTTAGTACACAAAAACCTAAAACTGAAACTTTATAAATCAAGAACTCTATAAATTAATAAAATATCATAGTTACAATATTATTAATTTATAGAATTTTTGGTATATTATTTTCCTGCTTTCAAAGAATTATTTAGGACTTGCATTAAAAACATAACAAATATGTGATATACAATTTAAAAATCCAAATAATCTATAAATATAGATAAACTTTAAAGACATAGATAATTTATGCAATTGAAGGTAATCTTTGACAAATAACAATGTTAGACGAATTGAAATACTTGAAATGAAGTCTTTTGTTAGCCCATCCGCTCAAGTGTTTATTTACAATATATACATTTAGAATTTATAACATATGCTAAATATTATGTCATAAAATTGATAAACATTCCGCGCGAAGCGCGGACAAACCACTAGTTTTCCATGATTTTAGATTATTTTGTTAA
>NW_026617456.1:0-17151 GCF_000801105.2 Raphanus sativus | reverse complement strand
AAGAAAACATAAGTCCTAATCAGAATCTTCAGAATCTGTAGAATCTTCAGAATCTTCGTCAAACTCGCCAATCTCAGCTTCTGGCTCCGAGTGTACAACAGCATCAATTCCAAACTCGTTAAAATTCTCAACGAGTTCAACCTCTGCCAAATCTTCAACTGCACTCACGTTGCTGGTAGAGTTTGGTTGTAATGGATCATTATCAGAAGGTCCGTTTACTCGTCCTCTTGGGTTGATTTGCGCCACCGTGATCCATGGATCGTCTCGGTACGTAACCCGAGGGTAACTGATGTAGCACACCTATCAATTTTTCAAGGTATTAATAATAATATATAAACCGTTAATTATATTTTTGAATATTAAATTGACATACCTGATCAGCTTGCGAAGCAAGAATGAAAGGATCATAATATTGAAGTTTCCTCCGCGAATGAATCGAAGTAACACCAAACGCATCAGTCTTCACTCCTCGATCTGGGGTGGTGTCATACCAATCACAATAGAATACTACACACCGCAATCCAACCATACCAGGATACTGAATTTCCAATATTTCTTGTATGTTGCCGTAGTAGACATCGTCACCGGAAGAAGAGGAAACACCTCCATCATAAGTTGTCCTAGAATGACCTTTTTTTGCAAAGGCATATCCTCGTGTACAATATTTTGGATATGATTTGATCACATAGTTTGGTCCCCGCACAAACTCGCATATCCAATCATCGAACACAAAACCTCTGGCCAAACCATCAGTCACCTATAAAATAAAATATATATATGAGTGAAATGTTTATTATTTTATACTAAATATATATGAGTAAAATGTTAATTATTTCATATATGTTATGACTCACATAATTAAGAAGCCATGCAGCAAATCCGTTATGTCTGAGTTGTTGAAGCTCTTCTTCTGTGGCATGTCTGTAAGTCATACGCAACTCTGCCATATAAACACTATATAAAAAGATATTATTCATATGAAATAAAACTTATTGAAAATTAATATAACAATTTAAATGAAAAATATATTTTTACCTCTCATATTGTAGAACATCTTCACAGTTGGTAAGCAAATATGTTTGCAAATGAGCGTGCTCAATCTCCGTCAGTCTCCGCTTCGTGGGTTTTCCACTTAGTCGTCCTATTTCGCTGAACATGCTTGGGACAGTAACATGATACGTTGCTTTCTCTCCTCTGTCATCATGCCGAGCAGGTCTTCGGTTTTTTGTATGCACTTCTGATGGAAAGTAGTTTTCAGCAAAGTTTGAAGTTTCTTCATTGATCACCTGTGCAATTATAGATCCTTCCACCTTGCTTAAATTTTTGATCTTCTTCTTCAGATGATGCATATAACGCTCAAAAAGATACATCCATCGGTATTGCACAGGACCACCAAGCTCCAATTCTCTTGCGAGATGAATAGCAAGATGTTCCATTACATCAAAGAATGATGGAGGAAATATCTTCTCGAGGTTGCAAAGACTAACGGGTACGTTTTCCTTCAAAGTACTAATACCCTCCTCAGTCACTACTCTGGTGCATAAATCACGGAAGAAAACACTTATCCCTGCAACTGCTTCATGAACATTACGTGGTAATAGTGCGGAAAAAGCAAACGGAAGGAGCCGCTGCATAATCACATGACAATCGTGACTCTTCAAGCCAGTAAACTTTCCTTCGCTTCTGTCAACGCAATTACCCAAATTTGATGCATAACCGTCTGGAAATTTCACTTTATCTGTAATCCAATCAAAGAACGCTTCTTTGCCAGCACCATCCAGCCGATAAATGGGAAAAGGTGCCGTACCGTTCTCATCAACGTGAAGTTCAGAACGATCACAGATATCGACTAAATCCAACCTTGACTTCAGATTATCCTTCGTTTTACCTTGGATGTTGAGGATTGTGTTCATCAGATTGTCGAAAAAGTTCTTCTCAATATGCATGACATCTAAGTTGTGACGCAATAGATGACTCTCCCAAT
Organism: Raphanus sativus; assembly: GCF_000801105.2. Taxonomy (NCBI): domain Eukaryota; kingdom Viridiplantae; phylum Streptophyta; class Magnoliopsida; order Brassicales; family Brassicaceae; genus Raphanus; species Raphanus sativus. The sequence goes on along the minus strand of NW_026617456.1, from coordinate 15,167 downwards.
ATGGCAGATCCCAGAAAATACTCTTTTTATGCCAGTTATGTAGCTCTCCAACAGCATCGACTGGAATGTTTTCATGTCCACCTACGTCTGGCGTCCTTTGTGCACCAAAATCCCTAAACTGTGTCGCCAAATCTTTCCCACTAACTTCCGTAGGTGGATCATCAAACACCTGCTTGTTCTTCGTAAACAAAGTCTTACTCCTACGGTATGGATGATCAGGTGGTAGAAATCTTCTGTGACAATCAAACCAACATGTTTTCCTTCCGTGCTTTAGTTGGAAAGCATCTGTGCTATCTTGACAATATGGACATGAAAGCCTGCCATGTGTTGTCCATCCGGATAACATACCATATGCTGGAAAGTCACTTATTGTCCACATAAGTACTGCCCGCATATGAAAGTTTTCTCTGCACGAAACATCGTATGTCTCAGCACCAACCGCCCATAGTTGTTGTAACTCATATATTAGTGGTTGAAGAAACACATCTAGTGATCTCTTAGGATGAGCTGGCCCGGGGACGAGAATGGAGAGGAACAAAAACTCTCGTCGCATGCACAAATTTGGCGGCAAGTTGTATGGTGTCACAATCACCGGCCATAGAGAATATTGTCTTCCATGCTTTCCAAATGGGCTGAAACCATCAGTGCATAATCCCAGATAAACATTTCTTCTCTGTTCAGCAAATTCTGGATATGTTGATTGGAAATGTTTCCAAGCCTTCGCATCTGAAGGATGTCTAATCTCACCATTTGTAGAATGCTCTGCATGCCATCTCATTGCCTTCGCCGTGCGCTCACACTGATACAACCTCTTCAATCTTTCCGTCAAAGGCAAATACCACATTCTTTTGAATGGTACCGGAACTCTTCCCCTCGTTTCCTGATGACGAGGTTTCCAACAAAATTTGCATTTATCCCGATCCTTATCCGCTCCCCAGTAGATCATGCAGTTGTCGATACATACATCTATCACTTCGTACGGTAATCGAAGACCCGCAACAAGTTTCTGAACCTCGTAGTATGAACCCGGTGCAAGATTATCCTCTGGCAGAACACCTTTAACATAATCAGCTATCGCATCTACGCATTCTTCCGCCAAATTATAATCTGTCTTAATACCCATCAATCTACTTGCAGATGATAAAGGTGAATGACCATCTCTACAACCTTTATACAAAGGTTGTTTTCCTGCATCCAACATGTCAAAATATCTCCCCGATTCGAGATTTGGTTCTTCCCCTCTATAATGATCATGTACCATCTGCTCAGTACCTACACCATAATCTACATCCATTCTCGGTTCTTCTAACCAACCATAAGACTGAGGTTGTTCGCTAACAGGCTGAGGTTCGCTACTACTACCATATTCAAAACCAGTTTCCCCATGAAGATACCAAACTTTATAATTCCGTGCAAACCCTTTTCTATACAAATGTTTCCAAACTTCCCATTCTTTTATAATTCTATTGTTATTACAAGTAGAGCAGGGACATCTTACCATACCAGTATTTGCATCCGGGTGCTGTTGAACAAGCTTCATGAATTCTCCAATACCTCGAACGTATTCTTCTGTAAGCAAATTGGTGTTGGGATCCAAATGAGGTCTATCCATCCACGAACGAAAATAATCTCCAGAAGACATGATTTTTTCGAATTTCTTATGATAAGAGAGAATGAAGAGAGAATGAGGAGTGAATGAGATGAATGAGGAGAGGTTGCATTTATAGGAAAATGCTTACGGCAATCCGACGCCATTCCGACGTAATTCCGACAAATTATAAAAAATCCGTCGGAATTCCGTCGGTTTTTTTAAAATGGCTAACGGCTATAAACGGGCATATTCTTTCTCGCCAACGGTCGAGAGCTTCCGTCGGAACGGCGTCGGTATATTCCGACGGAATTCCGACGACCGTAACGGTTATAATTTTTGTCGGGCTTTCGTCGGAATTGTCGTCGGAATATACCGACGACCGCCCTTCGTCGGAAGTTCGTCGGACTGTTCCGACGAAATACCGACGAACCCGTGTTTTTGGGTTTCGTCGGTATGTCGTCGGAATGTGGTCGGAATGGTCCGACGACTTCGCTTTCCGTCGGAGTGGTCGTCAGAATTTCCCTGTTTTTCTTGTAGTGTTAGTCTTGCTCAAGTATCAATTTCAGACTCAGTAAATTCAAAAGTGAAGAAAAGAAAAAGTTTGATAACTGAAAATGTACGTTGGAGAAAATACAACATAGGAGAAAAACAGATGACGATTGCCTTTTGTCGTAATCCAAAGTTCTCTGCGGTGTTGGACAGTCCGGAACCTGAGCCCTCTGACCTGTAAATGAGACCAGTGATATTTATCTCACTTCTTAAAAAATAAATTAAAATGGCGTCACGTGCACATGATCCAACCGGTGAATATGGACATGTCATGCAAAAGTCAGCTGACCCCAAAACCATAAATCCTTCAAAATTTATTAGTTTTGGACGATTTTACTCTCTCATAGTTTTCCCTTGTCATCTCAGTTCTCATGCATAGTTATTAATTTCAAAACCACAATCACATGAATATAGAATGATAATTTAAGTTGGGACTTGGGAGCTGGAGACCAGTGAGTAAGCACACCAATCTAACAGGTCATAGGCCACAAAAGATGTTTTAGTTTGGTAATGTGTATCAAGCAATCTCATTAATGAGGTAGGTGGATTTGCATTTGATGCTCATCTCACTCAGAATTTAATGTGACAATCCCCCAGGCCTGCTCTATATTAATTACTAAGAGCAATAAACAATAAATACAGATAGGATTCAGACTATTTCAGTTGAATTACAAAAAGATATTTATAAAAAGATATTTATAAAAAAAAACAATCTTCCAAGGATTTTTATGGTATAAGATAGGATTCAGACTATTTCAGTTGATCTATTTTTTGTAGTTTACACTATGAGCAAATATACGTGTTGATTTTAATGGAAGAAGAATTAGAATACAAACAATAAATCCAAATGTAACGCAAACTGCATTTATTGAATAGAGCAAAATTTTGTACACTTTATATAAAAAAAATGAAAAGATCGAAAAAGAAAAAAAATGTGTATCACTCTCTTTTTCCTAACGGTGATTGTCGTTATACCCGTAAATACGCAACTACAGTAGAACCTCTATAAATTAATAATGTTGGAACTTTGAAATTTTATTAATTTATAAAGATATTAATTTACAAAAGTTTCCTTATTTAGATTCTTTTCTATTTTTATTTATATAAAAAAGAAAATATTTTATTTTACTGTATGTACATTATTTAAATTTTAGAAATTTGACTTTCATATTGTTTTATTATCTTATTTTGTGTATATTTTTATGTTACATAGAATTGTTAAGTGGTTTTCGGTATAATTTTACCAAATATTATTAAAATATATTGAAATGTTAAGAAAAACAAAGAATTTTCATTGTGAATATAAAACCAACAATATAATATTTAGCTTGTACTTATATAAAAATTATATATAGATAAATTATTAATTTATGATTTTAAGGGGACTATATATTTACATAGAAGTTTTAAAAATATTATTATCTTATTATTTTATCGATTTTTGTTATATTTAACACTAGCCCAATTTGGGACCGGCAAAATTTATTAATTTATAGAAATTATTAATTTATAGAGGTTCTACTGTACGTGTATGTCTGTACAGATTTCTATCTTGTATGATAAATCCCAACGGTCCCCCGAAGGGGGTCCACCGCCCCAACGGAAAGGATGTTAAATCTGTTGTGGATAAGGCTCGAACCCGGGTGGCGGACAGTACATCTGTACCTCCTTTACCACCAAGCTACGAACACTTGGTTAAAACTGTTTAGGGTTAACTTTTTATAGTGACTATCCCCATCGCTTGCGCGGCTCCAAATCCAGAAAATCCTTCTCCTCCGGCTTGGACCTACGGATTAATGTATATTCCGCTTGTCCCTACTCGTATGAGGAAACCTCTCCGACTTGGATCTACGGTTGGTATACACCGGTTGCCCCTACTCGTATGAGGAAGGAAAATAAATAATAATAATAATAAATCAATGTTTCGTAAGCAAAATCATGATACAGAATCACAGATCTTATTTTGAGCTGTGCGTTTAACACTAAACTCTTGTGTTTAGTTATTATTTCTTCAGCTATTTATTTATTTATGCAACAATTTTTTTCCCCTTAAAGACAATAATGTATTTGTTCTTCTGTTATTTGCCCAAGTAGCTTTTAGCAAAACTCTCTGGTTTGTTTCAGAAGATATGATCACAACCTGACGAGAATCTCGTCACTGAAAATGAAAAGAGAGAAATTAAAACATCCCCTTTATATATCTAAGGAAACAGTAATCATTACATTTTATATAGAAACAAAATACACACGTAAGTCTATATAACCTTGACTTAGAAACTTGAAAAAGTCCTGGCAGAAAAAAATGAAAGTAACATTAGAATAAGTTCTTATGATAACATGCAGAACTAAATAAACAAGATTAACAAGTAGTATAAACTAAAACGAATGAACAGAAGTACAGAACAAATGCCAATGAAACATATAAGCTTTATAGTCTTGAACTATTTTGAATGATCGATGTGTGAAACTAGTGTTGAATATCAGGGAATAATTTTTGTTTGTTACTCTAATATTGAATTGAAACGTGTATATAAAGAAATAAATGATATATTAGAACAAGAAAGAGAATACAACATGTTTACATAGTCTTGATCTTGGATTTAGCTTGAACTAAAGATGGAAACAAATTAAAAAATTCAAACAAGCTTACCTGCACATAACCAAAAGAAACAAGAACATCATTCTACTATGATTCTAGCACTTCTTTTTTTATCCTCTTAGCAAATTGACTTGATATTAGTTTATACTATCATGAGATAGTGTGTATACATATAAAAGTGGGATATTAAAAGCAAACAAAAGAGAGAGCAAAGGGAGAAAAAGAAATGGCTCCTTCGTCTTCATCTTCTCCTTCCAAATCCCATGTTCTATCTCTTCACCAAGCCCTTTACTTCACTCCTGTAAGTCAGAACAGACGAAGAAACACATACCTCAAACTAGTTCTGTTTTGTCTTTTCTCTGACAAAAGAAAACCCACTTACCACTTCAAATCTAAATATTATTTTTCTCTGTTTTGGTATAATTTTATATCTTTTTATACTCTTGCAGATTCCGGAATGCGAAGAAGAGGACCTCCACGAAGAAAGATACAAAAACAGAGCAACACCAAGCAGCAACGGTGGTTCTTCCGCCACTCCAAGCCACCACAAGCACACTCCAACGCCTCTCCACCACACCGGAAAACCCAAAAACAAAAAACAACACAAGGAAGACAACGAAGACCGAGGAGGCTCCGTCTCCTGCAACAACTGTCGGCCCCACCATTCTCACCGCGAAAAATTCTCCGTCGCGCCACTCGAAACCCACAACAACCCTTCCTTCATCACTAGCCCCAACCTCATAATCAAATCGATCTTTCAATCCCTCACACGGAGAACCCCCAAGCTCTCTTCCGCAGAATCATCTCTTCCACCGCGCTCTTCCTCCTCCTCCTCCTCCGCCGCCGCCGACGCTTCCAGAGAAGAGCAGTGGCGGTCAGCCGTGGCGGAGCTCTCTCATAAACTAATACAAACCACGAAGAAGAAAGAAGACGCCGTTACGGAAGCCTCAAGGTTGAAGTCCTCCATGTCGGAGCTCGAGAAGAAACTCAACAAGCTCGAGATTTACTGCCACAACCTCAAGTCAGGCCTCGACGAGTGTAGTAGCAACAAGGAAAAACAGAGTGCTCTGTTTAACAACAATGAAAAACACAGTGCTCTGTTTAACAACAAGAAACAGAGTGCTCTGTTTCAAAAAGATGGATTCAACGACAGGATCATCCAGCAGTTCCTCGTCTCAGTGTCGGAATCTCGAACTTCGATCAGAGCGTTAAGCAGAGCACTCGCGTCGCAGCTAAGAACCGTCGGTGGGAAAGTCTACGAGCGGCTGTCTCTCCTCCTCCAACCTTTCGATGTAAAGATCAACTCAAAAAGTCTGATCCTTTACCTCGAAGCGATCCTGAGCAGAGCCTTCTTCGAGGACTTCGAAGCTTCCGGGTTTCAGAAGAACGGGTCGACCCGAATTCTGAACCCGATCGATCGCTGCGAGTCCAGCTACGCTTCGTTCAACGTCTTGACGGAGCTCAAGTGGGACGAGGTCTTGAGCAGAGGGACGAAGCATTTCTCCGAGGAGTTCAGCCAGTTCTGTGACCGGAAAATGAGCGACGTCGTTTCGATGCTTTGCTGGAACAGAGCCTGGCCTGAACCCCTTTTACAGGTGAAAACCGGTTTATATTATATTCGTTTGGTTTATTGAAAACCAATTGAACCGGTGTTTTTGTTTTTTTTGTTTGCAGGCTTTTTTTGGTGCGTCGAAGAGTGTTTGGTTGGTTCATCTATTAGCTAATTCGGTGAACCCGGGTTTGCAGATCTTTCGCGTGGAGAAAGACGACCGGTTTGATCCGGTTTACATGGAAGGAACTGGTGGGGATCGGTTTAAGGATCTGGTTCGAGCAATGGTTCAACCTGGATTTTATGTGTATGGTAGTGTGGTTAAGTGCAAGGTGGTTTGCAAGCATTGCAGCAGTGGCGAGAATGAAGTAGTAGAAGACAGTATAGTCAAGGAATGTAATAAAACCGACAAGAGTTTGATTAGCATTTGTAGCCCATTAGGTGGTTAATTAAATCGATCAAGGAGTTATAAATTGTTTTGGTTTTGTTTTGTGAACATGTAATTATAATCTGGAATGATTTTTTGCAAGAAAATATTCTAAAACTGGTGATGACGTTACAATGAATTGCATGAAAAAGTAAACTTGTAAATATTTTTGGTTTGTAGCAAAGTGATTCAAGAAAAAGTCTAGTGAAATAAAACATTGGCGTTTTCTTGTTAGCTTCATATTCTTGGAGCTGGTTGGTTACATGTAGTTCCTCTTAAGAAACTCTCTTGATGTTACTCGTATGTTCGGATTAGGCGCCTAATGAAAAATTCAGAGATTTAATCAGATATTAATTCTTTTTCCATATTTTTTTAATAATATTTTTTTTTAATAATATATACTCCTTCCGTTTCAAATTATATGTCGTTTTAGAGCAAAAATTTTGTTTCAAAATAAGTGTCGTTTTCGGTTTTCAATGCAAAATTTATTGAAAATATTTTCTATTCTATTCTATTTTTATATTGGTTGATGTGTATTGGTAATAGTATTTTTATTTTGAAAATATGTAAAATTAAATGTTTTCTTAATCTGTGTGCAAAGACTTAGAACGATAAATAATATGAAACGGAAGGAGTAGTTATGTTTGTAATACCAAGATAATCAGATTCATAGATAATAATGCTCAAATAAACGGTTCAAAGGAACAAATGTGCTTCTTGCACTATTTTTCACTTTTAGGTTTAATGAGTTGACAATGAAAAAATGCACTGTCTTCAACCTTCGGCCTACAGCATCTGCATCTGCATCCGCTTTCGTTTTATTTTTAGTTGATTTCAATGATTTATTTTCTTAATCTTATGTTTAATCGAAATGTATCAAATTTATAACATATCTTTCGATATCGCAAGGAGACCAACTTTGATATTTCCTTTAGAAATTCATCAAGAAATTTATTATTTGATAGATTCAATACGACTAACATGGGCATGAACTTGAAGATTTCACCTTAGATATTCAAAATCTCATTTTTTTGAAGAGCAGAGTTGTAAGTTCAGGGAAGTTGGAACTTTCAGATATATTTTCAATCTTGTTTTCTATCAAAGAAATTCTTCTTGCATATCTCTAGTTCTCCACTATTGGTAATTCACTTAAACGAACACCAGCAATCACGATATATCTCTCTTTATCATTTCCAAAATCAGATGCTATTCATAATGCCATCTCACAAACTACATCATGCATTTTCACCATTGATTTGTCTTTTCCTTCTTCAGTTAGTAAACAAGCCTCGACAAGGGTACCAATTATTCCATAAACATGGTTTATGGCCTTCTTTTTACTTTGCTTTTCATCTATGAATCTTTTGCATAACCAGTAATCTACCAACTTCTCCTTTTCTATTGAAAAATCTTTTGGAAATAGAGTGCATTATTGAAAACAAGGTTCGACATGCTCAGCCTTGAGTCTATCGTAGCTATCAACTTACATCTACTTGATTGTCTTCAATGCTCTTCTTCAATCTGAAAGGCGGTGCTATAGTATAAATACGTGCGCGATTTCTTCATTTCAACTCATCTTCTTTTTGAATCTCTTACATTCATCCTCATAGATTTTGATATGGCTAACTCTAAAGTTTTCTTTTCCGACCTAGAATCCGGCAGATTTAGTTCTGTCGTCGATGCTAGACTCCTTCGATTATAGGAGGTCAGAAATGTTAAGCGCGGTGAAGAGTTAATGTGGGTGGACATGCTCTTGGTCGATGTTAATTAAGTTTCATCTCCAATTTTTTTGATTCATGATTCAACATTATTCCGGCGAGATTCTATATATAAATATGAATGACAAAATTAAAACTAGCATAATTAAAGAAAATATTAGGTTTGAGATCTGAATTAATCTTTGATGTAAGTATACATTTAAATTGTTAGAGAGTTTAGCATGAACTGAATTAAATCAGTTGTATAAGTTGTACATAAATTGTACTCTATAACCACAAAGAATTCAAATTTGCTAAGTAGCCAAAAGGCCTTCTTTTTTTTTTCCTATCTCTCTTATTCTTTCTACAAAACAAAATTTCCTCTTTTAATTGTTACATAAATAAGCCAAAAGTGGCATGGAGATCCACAGACATTTAAAAGTTAGTTAACATTTAACAATCTCGGCAAAGTAAGCAACAACGGCCATGGGGGCATATTGGTCAATTACTAGAAACCGCGATGAAACAGTGTAGGTTAAAAGTAATTAACAGAAACATATTTGCATTTGCTGAGCCTTGACATATATAGATAAGGTACTTATTATACTTGAGGAGATGAAAGAGTGAAAATGTAAACCAGATGTGATCACGTACAACTCGATTTTGGATATCTTCGGACGAGCTGGACTTGTGAATGAGATGCTCATGTTGTTGTCATCGATGAAAGATTCGACCATCGGTTTATGTCTACAGAGCATAACTGTAAGTTTACCCTTATTGTATTGTCTTAAGATGTAAAGCAAAACTGCCTTCTAGATCTTTGGCTATTGTCTTTGTTAATTGTTATTGTGTTAATTGCTTCAAGTCGTTTTCTTTTGTTATCTCACTATCTTCTCTTCTGGTCAATTCAGCAATCAGTCACTTGAATAAAAATAAAAATGCCAAACACAGAGCAACATTGTATAACAACAACATAAAGAAGCTTAGACTTAAGTAGTAAGTACTAATTAGCTTTGGGGTGGTCAATAGAGTCTCTTGTGAGCTGTTCTTCAGCTTTCCTCTTCTTCTTTGTTACGGACACCAAACTCTTGACATAAGAGATGTAACTGTCCACATCGAACTTCCGTTTGCAACCCGCGTAGTTCATGTACCGTATCTTCCCAAACACCTGCCTCTCTTTCCATCCCTAAAACCCCCATCAACACCATATTCAATCACACGCACATATATAGTCTCCAATCTACTCTACCATCACTTCTAATAAAGTAGAAGTAGGAGAGAGAGCAAAAGGAACCTGATCGTGAACGCCGCATATGGACCACATACACCCAACATATCCACTCGGGTCACGACCATCTATTTCATACTACATCAACATACCAAAAAACTAAGAAAGCAAAAAAGACAATCCATGGGAAAGATACAATTAGAAAAGGGTGATAACCTTGTTATTTAGAAAGATGGATATTGAGAGAGCCTCTTCAGGTCCTTTGGTCCATTCTAGAATCTTCTTTGCCCAATACATTCTGCAAAGTAAACGTTGATACAATGCCATTTTTTTATCATTGGTCCAAAACGGAGATAAATGATTTCACTTGCCTCATGAAACCGTGCATTTTCCCCTGATAAACCATCTCTAACTGTGAAGCATTCCATAGCTGCAAATCCAACAACAACAAAAGCTTAAGAAACAAAGCTTCAAGCTAGAAATTCAAGTGATGATAATGACTTACAGGATCTGCTGTCTGTCCCTTCTCTAACTGCTCCAACCTACAGTTTCAATACCCTTTAAAGCGTAAATAAAGGAGACTTTTTCTTTCCAAGAGAGAAGTAGGGACTAGACGGCTGAAACAACATTACGAGTAAGTGTGTTCTCTCTTATCTGAAGCATGATCCGTCAATGATTTGCGTGCCCACTCCCAAGCTCCCTCCAAAGAATCATACTGAGGTTGATAGTAGCAGAAATTGTCAGAGAGTTCTCTTCGCACAATCAACTCTTCCAAGAACGTATCAACTGCCTTTTTAAGGAATAAAAAAAACAAACCAAACACCAAACTCAGAACGTGAAAAAAGGGGTAAAGAGAAAGAGAGAGAACTACATTAAAAAAAAGACTTATGAACCGAACCTGAGGGTAAGTATTCCTGACTTTACGTGCCTCCAATGCACACCGTTGAGCTGAGATCTGTCCAAAATGTAGATAAGGAGATAGACCAGAGAGTGCTTTCGGCTTCACAGGATTATTCCTGTCTGTTGAATAGTTCCTCAACCTTTTCGTCAAAAACCCCTCTCGGCTCCCCATCAGTACTTCCATCCCCGCATCTTCTCCAGGCACACACCATTCAACTTCAGGAACTTCCGCACCCTCCCTGTGTCCACGCATCATAAAATTTGAATCCCAAAGAAGAAGCAACTAAGCAGCAACTGACTAACCTTACAACTTTATCGATGAGGCTATCCCAATCAACCACCACCTTATCCACCATCATCCCAACCCACTTCTTCTTCGGCGGTTCAAGCTCAGGAAACTCAACGAGGTACTCAGGCAACAGTTTGTTGATCTTACCCCGTATCGTTCTAGCACTGTACTCCAACTTCCCCGACGCAGCCCACATCGGAACCACGTTGTGTGCATCGACTTCGTGTACTGTCAACGAAACACTCGTCCTCTTGACAACCTCCTCTTTACAGCTTCTTATCTCCCGTAAAGGCGAGAAGTCAGTCACCAAATGTAAAGCTCCACACTCTTTGAGAAACTCAGGTATCGTCTCCTCAGCATCTCCCTGAATTATATTCCCACAGTTTCATAAAGTTCCATATTCTAGAGACAATTTTTGTTTCAAAAAAATCTATTTTTTACATTTTCAATACGTGCTCTGTTTACTAATTGCAAACTTCAAAATATTAATTATATTTATTGGATTAAAATTATGGGAAAAGGATAATCACAAAAATTATACATATATAAATGAGATTTAATATATGTGAAAAGTCTACGGAGTATTACATCAAAAAAATTTCATCTTTTCCTTAAATAACAAATCAAACCTAACTTGAGACAAGAGCATGTAAGAACCCTAAGGCTAAAGCAAGATCCTTTTGAGATGGGTTTTGTGTGAAATTGAGTTATGGACTCACCTGTAACAGAAAGAAGGGAATTTGAAGAGATTCGATTTGACGGTGGAGCTGGCGGAGACCTTTTAACATAAACCCTAATTGCCTCGCCTTCGCGCCCAGAAACTGATCGAACAGATTGAACACGACGGCTACGGGAGCGTTGGTCCTGTTCGCCAGATCGACGGCGTGGATCAGAGCCCAGTTGTCTCTCAGCCGTTGATCTCTGAACATCCAGTAAACTACGGGACCCGCCGTTTGATCCGAGTCCGGCAGTCGCAAAGAGCTTTTCTTGAGGATCCGGATCCGACCCGGTTGAACCGCCGTTGTCGACGCCATACGAACGATTGAGGATTTTTTTTTCCGGATTTCGGTTAACGTGCGCCGTTTAGGGGAAGGTGTCGCAGGCGGAGGAGGATAACTTGCGCGGGGGGTGGCTCTTCGAAAAATGGAGGGAAGGCAAATAGGCAATACAACTGCTTAAGTTTGTGGTTTGAATTTGAGCTACGTGGATGTTCTGTTATCTAAACACGTGTCGACTTTGCTGGAATAACTTGATCTACGAGTCACGACTCACGAGGTTCTTTCTTCAATTGGTCCACCATACCGAATTACCAATAATGTGGCGTATGGATTGCTAAACGGGCCTTTGAACTAAGCCCATTAAATTTTTAATGAAGCAACTTTGGAATATAGAGTGCCGAAGAAGAAAAAAAGTGAAAGTGCCGATGCAACTTTCGATTATTCGTTTCATGGAGTCGAACCCGTCACAAAATCGTTGATTCTAACATTCTATGACATAACATTTTTGTGTGTATGTATACTGTATACATTTTCTTTGCATTTTTCAGTATCCAAATCCATCGCTTTGGTATAACATATAGTTTGATTTTGTTTTTGAATTGCGAATGAGATAATCATGCAAGTCATTTGCCTAGTCAAAACTTATATCTGTGTCTTATTAAATAATTAATGATTACAGAAAACAATGTATTGACCTATGTCACCTATCTATATATTCGTGGTTCATCATTTTTTTCAAATAAAAGTAACCCTGAGCAAATTATTTCTTCACATGCTCAATCGTGCTTATCTAGAGTTACTCATATAAATCTCTCGAATGCATGATTGGAGAAGACCTTCTCTTTATCATTATGTTTTTTGCACATAACATTTTTCATTTCGTATCATGAGGAATAATAACCACTCTTTCCAAATAATATATTTTAATAACTACTCTTTCCGTATAGTATATTTTGATAACCACTGATCTTTCCGACAAATATATACGCTAAAAATACCTAACACATTGGGTAGGTTAATGACTATTCAGACCTAATGACCGCCAATCCGCCATTTAGCAGTGCACACACTGCACAGAATCGGTTATATATACCTGGTTTTTAATCTATTAATTTTATAGGGGACAGTATCTGATAACTAAGAAATTAAAATAGATTATATGTTATTGTTTGACTTTGTCGTATATATTTTCTCCTATACTATGACAGAATGTAATCAACTATGGTTAGCTAATAACGTGTCCTAAACCAGCCAATTCAAAAATGTAATCATAACAGAATCGTAATGATAGAAAATACAGATCTCATGGTTATAGTGACAAATGACAATTAACGATTTAGTACCAAAAAGTGAAACTTATACCAGTAATCTAAATATACATAATAACAATATCAATATGCATGCATGTTGATGTTACAATATCACATAAAAACAAAAAGATAGCAACGATCTTACAAGAAAATGAAGTTAGGTACTCTGATATTTGATATAATTAAATTAGCATATTGGCTAACTGAGGGAATAATCTAACTACATGTAGGTTCATCTTTGGAACTTATAAAAGAACAAAGGTCGCACACGATTTCTTTCTTTCAACTTGTATTCGTATTAGTGGTTACTGGTTAGAGACAGCTTTCGAACCAGATTTAAATCTATCGCGAGATAGTGCAAAATAAAAGTAATCATCGGGATAGTGGTTTAGCATACGATCACTGTTTGTATTGTAGTATAAATGACAATATACTGATTTTTCTCTTAAGATTGTTTGCTTTAATAATTGAAAATCAAAATGATGTTTTAGCGTTGGATATGTGGTTGTTACAATTCGTACGTTATGTCGTCTAACCAAAGAGGAATTTATATTTGATTGATGAGTTCTTGTAAAGAAGTAAACTCGGAAATTTTTGGATTTACTTGCTCACAGGATCTAAATATTTGGCTTGGAGAATATAGTCGAGCCCAATGCTTAATTCGCGATGGGATTTAATTTCTGAATATCTTTCTACCAAAATGCATGCCTGGTAATAACGTAAATAACAATTAATACTACAACTATATAGTTTTTCAAAACAAATAGTAAAGTATTACTCTCCAAATAATGTTTCCATCATCAACTGTTTTTTTTCATCAAGTGTTATTATAATAACAATTTTGAAACGTGTTGTTGCTCTCGTTGGCCGGAGTTGCTATCGTTCAGTTTTGTTGAAGAATATCTATCTTAATCAGAGTATGTAAATGTTATACTGTAAGTCTGTAATTATAAATAAACAAAACTATATATAAAAAACTACAGTTGAAGTCACTCATGGGGAACCATTGCGTCATAAACTGGGAGATATACCGCCAAGATTTTGGTCAAATAAGATACAGTTTGACCGCACTGCCAGACACACGAGGAAATAATTCAGAATGTTGTCAGTACAACGACGTAGTTCATTTTTTTTACCGGGTGTAGACATTATCTGATGCTCCGACAACGTGTACTCTTGCACGTTACGGTAGCACTTGTCCCAATTAGGCCGGAGTATCAAAGGCATTGAGTGGATCACCGAAAAATCAAGCTGCCACCGCACTCGAACTCAGTGATCTCCGAGCCACTGATCTTGCGACGTATAGTCTGATCAATAGCGCAATCAACAGCCCACATGTTTTTTCCTCTCTTTTTTTGAAAGATAAAATAGTGTTTTTTTCCTTTTATTTGCTGAAGTATATTTTGAATAGAGGTTTAAGCATTACATTACATTCTTCAGGATGAACTCCAACCAAGTAACATACTCAATGTACATACGTATAACTCCATATGCTATATAAATCGCTCACTACATTTTTATAAACGGAAATGGTTTATCATTCCATTGTTTAGGTTTTTGTACGCAAAGCATACTTTTTATTATCCGCTAAAAGCCTAAAAACATATACCTAATAGGCTAACACCATATTCTTAGACGAATGTGCTCTATAAAAGAGAAAGGCACTCTATAGATTTTTTCTTGAAATGATTTTATATGCACTTAGAATTTAAATTTAAGAGTGTAGTTTACGAAAAGCTGAAATGTATGTAAAACGATTGTGTTGTCTGTATAATTTAAATATTTTGGTTGAAGGTGAAAGACTTTAGTTTCCTAGAGACAACATTTTAGTTTGTATATTGATTAAGCTAGTTCTAAAAAAAAAGGTTTTGTATATGGATATTTTTTGATAAAAATATAGTCCTCGTGCAAATCATTTATCGTATTTCTTTGTGTTCTTTACTCATTTTTCAAAAAATCCTTTAACGCAATAGAAAAAGACATACAAATACATGTACACGATATAATCTGAGAGAGATTTGGTGAGGAGT
>NW_026617455.1:0-17152 GCF_000801105.2 Raphanus sativus | reverse complement strand
TATAAAAATGAATAAGCTCATGAGTTAGCTCATGTGCATTAAAAATCGTTCATATAACTCTTGATCTTTTTTAAATTCGATCAATAAACTTATTTATTAAATGAACCTAAAATATAGAGATCATATTCCTAAAAAAATAGCTGGACTGAATTAGCTCATAAGCTATAACTCATTTTGACACCCCTAAGTCGTAATAGTATTTGTAGCGTCGTGATACCCACAAAGAGCTTTTTTATACTGCTATTTCGATCCAATTATTCTGCATATTTAGGGCAGACATGTTATATCTTACTCCATTAATTTTGGATTGTTGAATAATCAATTGACTGCGAAATAACTTGAACATAATCATTATCCATTGGATTCATAGCTCGCTATACATTAGAATGATTTTAATCATTATCAAATATTCATCTAAGAGCTCGCTCATTCAGAATAGTAGCTTTAGATGAAATAGTCGGACCATGATGTTTTCATTAAAAACCATATCCAATAAATTTTAATGTGACAGATTTATTAATTTTATAGAAATTATGATTGTATAAATAAAAGAAATCTTATAAAATCCTGCCTCTTGTTATTAATTTATTCTCTCGTTTTTGTGTACGCTTATTAATTTATACCAAACAAAGAAAAAATAACAATTTATGATTGGGACATTGCAATTAGTGCGCTTAACCGAAGGAATAGGTCAATCGAAAGATAAGCCTGACACGTGGCTTTTTGACCTTTTTCCCTACTCCCTAGTATATCAATCAACCGGTGAAGGACACATCACTTACCATAATCGGTAAACAAAGAGAACTATTTATGAGAAAAGAATAAAAAGCAAGTTGAAAAGCATAGAAGGCGATCATACTGAATTACTGATAGTGAAAGATAGGCTGGAGGAAATTGTTTCTCGAAGAATAAAATATAAAAACCTCGAAATTATTGTCTTCATAATACGAAAGATCAATTATTCAGCTGAGGAAAGAATAAAGTACTAATGGGGCGTGTGGATTACCTAGCGATGAAGTCCGACGACGTCGACACGGTTGCTTTGGTCAACTCCGACGTGGAGGAGCTCAAGATCGCTGCCAAGAAGCTCTTCAGCGATGTCTCGAAGCTTGGTGGATCAGCCTTTGGTGTTTCTTTCGTCAAATGGATGGCTTGCTTCGCTGCCATGTGCGTGTTCTCTCCTCTGGTGTTTTAACGAGAGATTTGATCAGATGATTGATGCTTTGATACTCTGTTTTTTCTTTTGTTTTTTGTTGATGAAGTTACTTGTTGATATTGGATCGTACAAATTGGAGAAGCAAGATGCTTACATCACTCTTGATACCATACATCTACCTTAGCCTTCCTGGTGTGATTTTCAACTTCCTCAGGTGAACACAAAGAATAAATATCTCAAGTCTATCTATAGTTTGCAATGGTTTAAAGTAAAAAGTTTTTCCTATATGTAAATCAGTGGAGACGTTGGGAAATGGATTGCGTTCGTTGCAGTTGTGCTCAGACTTTTCTTCCCTAAGCATTTCCCAGGTGATTATTAATATCTCCTCCTATCACTCTTCATTTACATCTTTGTCTATTATCACTATTGTATGTCTTCCTTGCTCTATGATGTCTATTGATATAAATAGCTGCAACAATCTTCAACAACACTTTTTTTTTCTTTTCCTTTTTGTGGTTCTAAAAAATTGCAGATTGGCTAGAGATGCCTGGTTCTCTGATCCTTCTGCTAGTAGTGTCTCCACATTTTCTAGCTCACCATATACGTGGAACCTGGATTGGCTCTGTCATCGGTCTTTTCATAGGCTGTTACCTTCTTCAAGAACATATCCGAGTCTCAGGTGGGTTCAGGAATTCGTTCACGCAGCCCCGTGGAGTATCCAACACTCTAGGGATCATCCTTATTCTTGTCTACCCTGTTTGGGCTCTAATCGTTCGTGTCACAAAATAGACATTGCCTCTTCCATATCCCTCAAGTTGTATATGTCTTGTCTAATAAATTCCCTATTGCTCTGCTTCTCTTACATACCCTTATCCTACTGTCTCAAGCTCAATCAATGTTCCATATTATAAAAAATAAGAATCTCATTTTTTCAATTATTTGTCTGTACTTATCAAAAGAAATTAAAAAGAAAAAAAAAAACAATTTGTTTGTCTATTGTAATAAGAACTGTATAAAGCTCTGTGTAAATTGCTAATGTATTCCGTTTCATATATGCAGCCGTGGAATGTTTGTCGTTTACATATTCGAAAAGGAGATCGAACTACGCGCTGTTTCAAAACTTAGGACTAGCTTTCATGTCGTCTGTTTATAGTTAACAGAACTACACGCTGTTCGATTTAAATGAAAACTACATGTCGTTTATATGTAGGGGACTTCCTAAAACCCTAGCCCTAGTTCGGCTTCTTTATAAATACTCCAATCTCCGCCGATTTTTATCATAAGTCTTCTCCTCCTATCTCGTAGCTCAACCCTAATCAGAATCTCAGGCTCTGCAATGTGTTTCTCTAGATGTTCGTTTATATAGTATTGATTTCCAAATTCTCTTGTATGTTATCTCGATTTCATATCTCTTTACTTTGATTTGATTTGTTATCATTCTTAATTCTCTGATTATACGGGAGAGTGAAAGGATTTCTCAGTGATGAACAAAACATAGATGACGAGTCCGATCAATCCATTCTTTAAATCGTGGGGACAAACGAGGCATTTGTCTGAGAGGAATCCTTTTTTTTTTAATTTTCAACCTATTTGAATTATCTTTAAAACTATTTTAAAATGTTTTTTTGGTGTTGTTTTCTTTCAAAACGAAGTAGAAAATATAAAGGCATGATGAGGATTGTTTATTGTCATCTGATTTTTTGATGAATTAATACCTCCTACTCATTCTGAGTGCCTTTTTTTTTCCTGTTTCTTAATTTTTTTTTAATTTGTTAAAACTGTTATTCTTCAAGTGAAATCGTTTTATTTTTGTAAATCTGATTTCGAAATATCATATGTGGACTGGGTGTAGTTGCTTATTTATCAATTTTACTTGTCCTAAGAATAACAACATTTTGCTAAACCCAATTCATAGATTTCTAGCCTACTATAGTCATGACTCATGTGGTTGCGAGATATTTCGATGACCGTATTCGAATCGAAGCATGACCACGAGACTTGATACCAAGTTATACAACCTGAAATGAACGGTTAACAAAGCATAAATTAAATTAAATTAAAATTAAATGATTTGCGGAGAAGCCCTTTAAGGTGACCCAATTAAAGTTCAGTAAATCATAAATGATTAGCGGAGAAGCCTTAGAAGTTGAGCCCAATAAAAGTTCAGTAAATCAGTATTGACTTGAAAATCATAAACTAGAAAATTTAATACATACACGAATCCAAATAAACTTCCATAAGTCCATAACTAAACATTGATAAGAGGATGAGCAATTTGAATTTCTTTGATGCTATTGATACCGAAGCCCTACTCGCCTCACGACGGTTTTCATTTAAGCAGTTCGTAACTTCACTGATCGAGTTGACGAAGATTGAGTTATTTACGAATTTGTTACATGTTACGATTCATCATGAAAATCAGAAAATATATTTATTTTGTAACAAATAATGGGAATTTGTTTTTCCTTTATTTATGATGAAAAAGAAAAGATTAGGTGCATTGGAGTGATGATATGTTTCAGTATTATAGACTGGAATGACTAATATACTCGCATTTTCTTCATATAATTAATTCGAAGTTGACTAAGTATTTTTAATTTGGTTATATTATTGGTCGATGTTTGTTGATTGGAGCTAGCACAATAGCATTGGCAGTTCCTTTCGTTATTAGAACTTAAAAAAAAAACAGTTAATATAAATTCCATATAACGTTTTAGTTTTAAGATTTCACTAGATTTTGACCCGCCCTTTTAAGGGCGGGTATATTTTTTATTTTAAATTTAGTTTTTTATATTTATTTTTTCTTTCTGATTATATTTGTATTTTTCTAATCATATTTGTGTATAAATTTAGATCAAAATATATTGTAATTTAAAAATTAATCCGGTATACGCACGGTTAAGGCTGAGTTGCGGGTCGAACTCGCGCCGCTGACCCAACAACCCGCGTCTTTTCAACTTTGTTTTGGTTAAAAATTAAAATATGGCCCGCACAACCTACAAACAAATAATATTGTACATGCATCCGTTCCGCTTAATTTTGTGGTTATCCGTAGGTTGTATACATATTTTAAAAATCATTATTTAATTTAATTACTATAAAAGTATATTTATAATAAAAATTTATACATGACTTAAATTTTAAATTATTATTTTTAAATTCTTGTATTTAAAAAAAGTATTTACTTTTTAAATTTTTATTTTTTAAATAATTTGCGGGTCGACGGGTAGCCGCGATCCAAAATCCATCAACTCATACTAAGCCCGCATAAAAAAACTCATAACCCACATCCACAAATCAATTTTTCAAATAGTTGGACGAAAAAATAATTAGTTAGTGAAAGAATTCAACAATTTTTTTAAGTAAAATTTTTGGTAGTGATTTCTTTTTAATAATATAGATGAGGTACAATGTTGTTTTAAATTAATTCCACACCATCATTCGATACAAAATAATTATATAAACATTAGTAATAGAAACAGAGGTTTATACAAATCTTTCTTACGCACATATTTAAAATGTTAAAAGTTAACGGTTTAGATTAGTAACATTTAAAGTCAATAACAGTAATATGCTTTATTTAAATGAAGGAGAATCTTATTAAGTTGCTATAAAATAAGTTAGTTATAAGATTTTGTTAAATGTAATAGGTTGGACTAAAAAAATGAAAGGGTCCAAAACAACTTGTATAAGTCGATTTTTTAAGACTGCTTCCCTTTTAATTGTATAGATTTAGTAATCAGATGGAGCGTGTGCCTGGATCGTTTGGCACCAGCGTCAGTTTCGTTCTTCGTATCTTCCAACTCGGGTTCTCTTCAGCTTCTCTAATCTCCATGTGCTTGGATTACAATTTGTACGAAGTCACAACCTTCTGGTAAATACGTTAATTTGTAAGCCCTTCTAGAAAAGAAAACGTTAATTTGCATGATTGCATCAGTTCATAAAGATATTTGATTTTTTAATCTTTCTTGTCTCTCTTTCCTAAGCTATTTGGCGGTTGTAATGGCTTATGTAATTCTATGGAGCATCTTACACGCGTTGGCCGATACATACTCTGTCTTAGTGAAACAACTTCCTCACAAACCTAGAGTTCTATCCACAGTTCTCGCCGGTGATGTTGTAAGCAAATGCGAAAGAGTTTCTGTATCTCCCCTCAAAACGCTGAACGTTATGCTTATTCTCTCTCTATATACTGTATATGTAACAGGTACTGTCGTTTCTTTCTCTAAGTGGGGCTTGTGGTGCAGCCAGTGCAACCGAAATGCTTTTGTCTATTGATGCAGCCATGTGCGGAGATAGCAGATGTATCAAATACCAAGTCTCGGCTCTACTGGCCTTCTTGTGTTGGACTCTGTTTCTTGATTCAGCTATTTTCAATCTTTGGAGCTTTTATTCACTATTCTATTGACATAGCACTTGCATATGCATTTTATTTTATTTACTTTAGAATCTCAGCCCTGTTAATGTTAATACTGTGAAATAAATTTAAATATTTTACCCGTTTCTATAATACACACGTATTTCAGTCAATGTCGGTCTAAATTTTACATTACCTAAACCAATCTGAAAATTATACCCTATTAAATTTAACTCAAAATATAAAATAATAATATAATTTAATTTAAGTTTTTCATTAATCAGTGGGATATTAACAGTTATTTATAAAAATAATAAACTTAAAACACTTAAAATAGAGTTTTCTTACTTTTCATTTTCAAAATTATTCATTAAATTAACTAATTGAATCAAATCTTTCAGTCATAGTTATATTAATTGATAAGAAAATCATCTTACTTAATATTTTTGTGACATGTTAGATGACAAATAATTATTTATTAGTTTCAGCTTCAAATATTTTCTTTAGCTGTAGGGATTTATATCAGAAAATATGATAATTTCTTTTTATTTTGATAATAATGTTCTATTTTTGAAAAATAGTTTGATAAATCTTTTAATTTTTTGGTATTGAAGCTAGTAAAATTTTAAGTTCCATAAATAAAATCATCGCTATATATGAGTGTATATATTTTAAAGAAGTTTATAAATTCAAATATAATACTTTAAAAATATCATAACCAGAAATGTATAATAGATATTATTTAACTAGAAACTATCACTTTATTTTATTTTACAAAAATAAAGTTAAATTATGCCATTTTAGATTGGATGTACTAATCAATGGTTTTGGTAGTTTGTCCTCTAAATCGAACCGAATTTCAATATTTCATTCTTGTATCTCAATCTGAGAGTGCTTTTTGCTAACTTATCAGCTTTGCTGCTCTGAGAAGGATGAGTAAAAAAATGATAAGAGCAAATTAAACATAAGAAAAAGATTGTTGTCTCAGTTTAAGGGTGTTTTTTGCTAACTTATCAGTTTTGCTGCTCTGAGAAGGATGAGTAAAAAAATGATAAGAGCAAATTAAACATAAGAAAAAGATTGTTGTATCAAACCGAAAATAATAGAACAAACATGAGAGAAAGAAACTATCTGAATGCTCATAATGATGGATAAGAAACTATTCTAACCATCACATGCAAGCAACAAACCTAAAATAAGAGAGATCCGAAATGCACATGCCTTTAAAAAATATCAAGAATTTTTCTCTCATGTTTGCTCTTATTAGTTTTGTTTTTACCCATCATTCTGAGCATGTTTAAGTAGTTTTACTATTCGGACCTCCTGATTAACCAAAGAAAAAGAAAGAAATGGAGATGTCCTAGCTTAGAGGTCAAATGTATATTTATTAAATACTTCGTATATGTATGCATGATGTATTGTCAAATTATACTTTTTTCTTTGTAATATATGAAAACACAATTCTTATTTATACAAATATGACATAATATAGAATTACGAAAACAAAATGGAATAGGTAAATATGCATACCCACACATTATAAAATCGTGGGTAACATGCATTGTCAATAAAAATACACTATGTGCATAGATAATTAATAACCCACCAGAGTATATGATAACCGATGCAAATTGGTATACATTAATCCTAAGAAAATATTTCGTCTCAATAATTTAATTTACATTTGATGAATAATTTTTGAATAGATCTAAAAAAATAAATAACACACATACCTAATAGGTTATATCAGAAGTATAACTCTAATTTAATAGATTAGATTGTAATAATAAATTGTTAAATACTCCTTCAACTTTTTTATATAGTACACGAGCGTATCCCTCAATATCTTTTTTATAGCTTGAAGACTTCAGACCGAATTTTAAACTATACCATATTTCTACTATGTAAAATATGCATGATGATCTATTCTTAAAATCTTAGAGGAAGCATACATGCCAAATTATCTAACATCAATTTTGAACTATTATAACGCCATAGTAATGGTAAGCCAGATTTTGTTCCATTTAACAATTATACAAAGTTTAGACTATTATTTTTACCATTAAAAAAAGTTTAAACTACTATATTTTTATCATAACATTTATTCCCATATATGTACAATGTACAGTGTACAATGATCTATTATTAAAATCGTAGAGGAAATTTATAAGCCAGTTTATCAAACGTTAATTTTGAATTTTAAAATATACCTTGTCGTGATTCTTAATTTCTTTATAACGCCACAGTAATGGTCAGCCAGATTCTATACAAGGCAATGATTGTTGTAATGTATTTCTTTCGTGAATTGTGACTAGTTCTTCTTCTTCATCATATCCAAGAAAGCTGGGAGAAATCGAACAAAATCGCTTTTATTATATTTTAATTATTAGACGCACTAACTAAGAAATACAGTTCGGCGGATACGTGGGTGATCCTATTCCCAGACAAGAGATCAAAGCCTTTTTAATTATAAACAGTAATGTTAACTAGTTAAATTAAAATATATTTCTTGTTTTGGGGAGAAATGTATACAAAGTGGTGGGGAATAATTGAAGTTCATTTTAGCAACACTAAAAAGAATAATAGAGGTTCATAACTTCATATAATTGAAGCCTGTGAATTTTTATATTGTGTTTGGTTACACAGCTATCCTACTTTAGATACTACAAAACGATTCTTTTTGTTAGGTCCCAACGGAAAGCGATATTCCTCAACAAAAGCGATCCCAATCTAAAAAAACTGTACTTACGTTAGTAGTTTATAACAACAACAAAAAATTAGATACAGCGTTGTGGACCGTAATATTGTATAGATAGACATTCAATAATTTCGAGTTATAAAAAAATGGGGTCGGATTACATTATAGATGCACGTTCATACCAAAATTAAATACAACAATTAATGTGATGCACGTACATAAGAGTTATTAGTGACCCGAATCTCTCGTTAACGAATGAATCTAAACGGGACCAGACCCGACTCAGTCGAGCCCCACCCATGCTTAAGTCCATGTTGCCTTCACGTGATGCTCCCATAAACCGAGCTTCGTTGCACCCCATCCTCCGGAGAATAAACGCCCAGACACCTAACCTTGTCTCCTTGCTCTGATTTTGTTTACACTCCTTGGACCATTTTTGCTCCTTCCTTCTTTCCTTCTTCGCCTCTTTCCTTTTCTCTATCTTTCCCGTATTATCCTTATCTTTTTGTCTTTATTACAACCTAACACCATTTCTAAGGCTCACATGAGGGGTACCGTTGTAAATTCGGTTCGACAATAAAGATTACGTGAGCTGTTCTGTCTGATTTTGAAACACTAAACGACAAAAAACTAAAGTTACTTGAAGTTTCTGAATCACGAGGCTCCATTTCGCTAAATTCATTGTCTATATAAAGCCCCACGATGCTTGTTATCTCCTTCAAAACACAACTCTCTCTCTCTCTCTACAAACCTTCTTAAACTCCCTCACAAGTCAAACATACACGAAAATGGGAGCTTGCGGTTCAAGTGAATCCCGGAGAACAGACACAGCGAAGCTAATATTACCAGACGGAACGTTGCAAGAGTTTTCATCACCTGTAAAAGTGTGGCAGATTCTTCAAAAGAATCCCACGAGTTTTGTTTGTAACTCAGACGATATGGACTTCGACGACGCAGTTATAGCAGTTGGTGGCAGCGAGGATCTCCGGCCTGGAGAGCTTTACTTCGTTTTACCGTTAACATGGCTGAATCATCCATTAAGAGCAGAGCAAATGGCTGCTTTGGCTGTTAAAGCGAGCTCCGCGCTTACCAAAAGCGGCTGGAGTTGTGGCCATGACGGTGATGGGAGAAAGGTCTCTGGTGGTGAGTGTAGAGTTAAGAGAGTGAAAAGAAATGGTTGCGGCGGAAGAGGCTGTGGTGGTGGTGGTAAAGGGAGGAGGAAATTTACGGTGGAGTTGAGTTCGATAGCTGAGTAGAGGAGTAATTTGGTCTGTGTACGTCAATTGTAATTAGAGAGTTTGTTTTTTTTTAATCTTGAAAGTTGAAACATGTATATCGAGCTTTTTTGTTGTAAAAATATATTTTTAGGTAAATATTTCCATTGAGACTGATTACAGAGTACAAAATAATCAAAACACAAATTGTTACATACATAAATGTATGTCTTGTATCATTAAACGTACAACAAAATTGTTTTATAAAAACAGTTTTATTCGCTAACCGATCATAATATCAGTTAATAGCCAATTTCATATTTGTTTTTTTTTTCTAATGTGGGGTTGCATGACACATTTCATGGTTGTTGTAGAAATATATATATCACGAGAATGAAGTGATTTTGAGCTTATAAATTGCAATTGCAACTTGATTAAACTCAATCCTCTCTGGCTTTTCTTGGTCAACACCGCGTAATCGTCCTTTTTATATTTACGTTTTTGCCCTCAATTTGTTAATAATGTTGCTGACAATCATATTACTCCAAGTGTCAATCAAAAGTCCATTATTTGTAATCAAATATTATCATAAAAGCTCACCAATGAGCCCGGTAAAATCCGGAAAACTAGCAAAATTCACATTAACGCATGACCTGACATCACAAATCGTTTCAGATTCGATTGAGTCCATTAAACTGATTAATCTTTCAGCGTGCGTGTACATCACAAAAACTGAGTTAACTTCATCAATGTTTACTAGAAACTGAGTCTTTGATCAAAAAAAGAAGAAGCAACTGAGTCAAAAATAATAGAATGACTAATTAATTTTAAGAAGTTTATCACGTTTTGATTATTTTTAAAATAAATATATTTTGATAACTTTTGAATCAAATGAATTCTTTTTAATATTTCCACATAGATCACCATACTGGAAAAAGAGATGTTTTGAGAAAGTTTTGTTATCGAACTTCTTACACCACTATTTGACAGACATTTGTATGTGAAAGGTGTGTGTTTGATAGGAAAAATCCCAATCGATAACCTGCTGTTTAATATACTGACGTAGATTATATACACATGATCATGAACAAGGAGAGTAGCCGTTAGGGGCTATAGATTAGATTTCTAATTTACATAAAAGAATCTATGATTTCCTGTTCTATTGTTGTGCTCTTGTCCGAGTAAAGTGTAAACTATCACAAAAGGCTTTGCAGTCTCCTTCAAATAAGACATTGGAAAAGCCCATGACGAGTGACGACTACATTCTTTTGTCGCTATTAATATAGCTTTCGTTTCTGCTTCTATTGTTGTAGTCGCCTTGCTAATTGTAGCACTATTTTGCAACTCCATTGACGTTACGTATTATCCATCAGCAGAGACAAGGTTGATAGTGAAATCAAAAGTGGCATGTAATTGCATTTGAATGATCTGTGCCAAGTTCTATTTGTGTACTATCAACATTGATCCTACGAGTGAATATCGTACCCGAGAGCATTTGGCATTTGCTGAAGTCAATTCTATAGTGACAGTTCTTTTTTTGCTTAAAAGAACACTACAAGAAAACAGACGTATACCGACGGACAAAACCGTCGGAATGTCGTCGGAATAGGGCTATTCCGACGACATTCCGACGAAAGTGGTCGTCGGTTTCAGTTGGTCGGAAAAAAAAAGTTCGTCGGAAATCCATCAGACAGTCCGACGATTATCTGACGGATAGCGATGAACCCGATTCTGACGGAGTTCCGACGCCCTTCCGATAAGGAATTCCCTCGGAATCCGTCGGAGTATTCCGATCACTGTATTCATCGGAAACTCATGATTCCGACGACGACAAAATGCATCAGAATATTCCGACGAACATAGTCGTCGGAAATTCCGACGAAAAGAGTTGTCGGTATATTCCGACGAAACATGTCGTCGGTATATTCCGACGAAAAACGTCGTCGGGATATTCCGACGAAAGGATCCGTCGGAATAATCCGACGACATGTTTCATCGGAATATACCGACGGAAAGGGTCGTCGGAATATACCGACGGACTAATTTCGTCGGAATTTCTGATATATATATTTTATTAATTAAATTTATTTTATTATTATTTTTTAATTTTTAAAAATATTAAAATTAATTTAAACAAAAACTGAAATTAAGAAACTAATAATAATATTATAGAAAATAAGTTTTAATACAATCTGAAAAAAAAAACATTTAGAAAGTTTTAAATTAAAAAACAAAAAAAACTACTGATCCGGGAACAAACGATCCAACTTCTGCATTATCTCGAGGTTGGACTTCTTCTGATCCGCCAACTCAGCAAGGATTGTAGCATTCTGCTCCTCCAATGCTCCAATCCGTTGATCCTTGTTCTGTAGCTGCTCTAGAATCAATGGATCGGCGTACGGGACTTGAGATGAAGAAGTCGGACACGAAGAAGCACGACGGGCCAATCCTACCAAACGACCCTTTTTTTTAGGGACCGCCTAGAAAAAATTTAAGTTAGTAAAATATAGTAATAGAAAAAAATATAAAATTAATAAATAAAGTATTAAAAACAAATATAAGAATAGAAAAAAAAAATTACCTTTTCAACCAGCTCGTTGATTTGCAGTCGGGACATGTTGTTCGAAGCACCCGTAGAATCGTCGTCAGAAAGAGGCTGCTGAGAAGCTAGAAAAGCTTCTTTTTGAGATTCCACCATCTCAATGACCTCTCTGATCACCGGATCCTGAATTTCACCCGTCCCTTTGTTGGTGTACGCCTCCTTAATGACGACGAGATGATCGACGGGATTACCATCGTTTTCTTGAATCTAAAAAAAAAAGTGTTAGGTAATGCATATAAAAAATTATTTAAGTAACTAGAAAGACAAATAAAAAAAAAACTTACCAGTTGATCCTCCTTAGAGGACATACTGCAAGCGCCGAGGTTGTGCACGTAAATACCTTTCCCGCCACGATCGCTGTTCCGGTTGGCGGAGTTCTGTAGAGACTTCTCTATAGTCTCTTCCTTCTCCCAGTGCTGGATCAATTGGGTCCACACCGTCCCGCTAAGTAACCGGGGCTTCCTCTCATCCAGCCATACTTGCTTCCACTCGTAGATCTGCTTCGTGTAGACGGTCTGGGCTTTGCGGCTGAATGCCTGACGGACTGTTTCCGTCAGGCCGGAGTCCCAAGTAAATTCTTGCTACAAAAAACACACAATTTGATTAGTACATATAAAATATAAAAAAATTAAAAATGTTTTAAAAAAAAACTTAATAGTTACCGCGAACTGACGAAACCACAGCTCGCGTTCCGCGGAAGGGATCGAAGTCCACTTGTCATATCCCGTCTGGAGCATCGAATACATCATCTGGGTGATGCTCCCGCTAATCCCACTGGTCGACTTGTTGAACCTTTAAAAAAAAATGTTAGATTAAAAGGGAAAAAAATAATTGTACAAATGAAATAAAAATACTAACCAAGTCGAGTGTCCCATTCGTGGGTATTGTTCGAGAACCGGGAGATGCTCTCGACCTGGTTGTTGAACCAATATTTCAACTGGCATGACCCCCGGGTCATGTGGAGCGGCTGCAGGAGCTGGAGCGGGAGCCGGAGCGGGAGCCGGAGCGAAAGGAACCGAGTTTTGTTCGTGAGACGACGAACCCGATGCACGGGAACTGCTCACCGAACTAGCTCGGCCACGGGGTGCGGAACGACGAGGTCGGACACGCCGACGAACACTCGAATCATCAGACCTAGAAAATAAAATTAATATATTAGTCAAAACATATATATAAAAAATTAAAATTCTTTTTTATCTATAAAAAAATTAAAAATGGTTTTATAAATACATAAAAATAATTAAAAATCGTTTTTATCTATAAAAAATATTAAAAATATTTTTATCTACACAAAATTAATTAAAAATCGTTTTTAGCTATATAAAAATATTAAAAATAGTTTTTATCTACATAAAATTAATTAAAAATCGTTTTTATATATATAAAATATCAAAAATAGTTTTTATATACATAAAAATAATTAAAAATCGTTTTTATCTATATAAAATATTAAAAATCGTTTTTATCTATATAAAATATTAAAAGTTTTTTATCTTCATAAAAATATTTTATCTGCATAAAAACGTTTTTATAAACTTTTATAAATATAGAAAAAAGTTGTTAGAAATATTAAAAATAGGAAAAACGTTTTTAAAAAATCAACAAATCCAATATATAAACCAAAAGAAAAAACAACAAATCCTAAAATCAAACACCCTAAATCCTAAACTATCCATTCAATTTCGAACATGCAAATCAATCAAACCTCAAATCCTAAAATCTAACATCCTAAACTCAAAAAAAAATGAAAAAGATAGAGATTGAGATGATACTTACATGGTGGGATGGATTCACGGAGGTGGGGACGCCGGTGGGATGGATTCACGGAGGTGGGGACGCCGGATTCGCGGTGAGAATCGCCGGAGAAGAGAGAGAAAACGGAGAAGATTTAGAGAGAGAGAGGCGAAAATGGTGAAGAAGGAAGAAGGATTGGTTTTTATTTAAAGGAACCGACGGACCCGTGTCCGTCGGTATGTCGTCGGAAAAAGAATAAAATATTAAATGCGCGGTTTAATGAAATATTCACGCGGTCCACTCGAAATTTTCACGCGGTTTGTAATTTCGGGAAACTAACAAACCGACGGAATTCCGACGAACATAGATCCGTCGGAATGGGGCAGGTCGTCGGAATTCCATCGGTATATTCTGACCGAATTCCGACGACTTAGGGTTTAGGGTTTAAAAACAAGTTTCTTACTGATCAAATCCAAAACTTTGATAATAAATAGACTATTTAAAAAAGATTAACTATAATAAGGTTTTCAAATCCAATTTTTACACACAATTGTGTTTTGTAGTGTAAGTTTATATTAATATGAATGAAAGTATATGAGTATTAAGATGAGATGTTATGAAAACAATGATATAAATATATAATTATTTAAATAATTTGTAAAAATCGAACGGTTGATATGTAATATTATATTAAACATCTAATATGTGTTATTAAAGTAGTTTCGGTATCCAAATATAGATATATTATGATATAAAAATTTCAAATATTCAGGTCGTCGGAATTCCGTCAGAGTCTTCCGATGGAATTCCGACGAATTTTGTTAAATCCGTCGGAATTCCATCGGAATATTCTGACGGAATTCCGACGAATGGCTAAACCCTGAATTAACCACGAGTCGTCGGAATTTCATCGGAATATTCCGATGGAATACCGACGGATTTTGTTAATTAAAAAAAAAAAAAACTAATCATACAACTAAGAAAACATAAGTCCTAATCAGAATCTTCAGAATCTGTAGAATCTTCAGAATCTTCGTCAAACTCGCCAATCTCAGCTTCTGGCTCCGAGTTGGTCCCCGCACAAACTCGCATATCCAATCATCGAACACAAAACCTCTGGCCAAACCATCAGTCACCTATAAAATAAAATATATATATGAGTGAAATGTTTATTATTTTATACTAAATATATATGAGTAAAATGTTAATTATTTCATATATGTTATGACTCACATAATTAAGAAGCCATGCAGCAAATCCGTTATGTCTGAGTTGTTGAAGCTCTTCTTCTGTGGCATGTCTGTAAGTCATACGCAACTCTGCCATATAAACACTATATAAAAAGATATTATTCATATGAAATAAAACTTATTGAAAATTAATATAACAATTTAAATGAAAAATATATTTTTACCTCTCATATTGTAGAACATCTTCACAGTTGGTAAGCAAATATGTTTGCAAATGAGCGTGCTCAATCTCCGTCAGTCTCCGCTTCGTGGGTTTTCCACTTAGTCGTCCTATTTCGCTGAACATGCTTGGGACAGTAACATGATACGTTGCTTTCTCTCCTCTGTCATCATGCCGAGCAGGTCTTCGGTTTTTTGTATGCACTTCTGATGGAAAGTAGTTTTCAGCAAAGTTTGAAGTTTCTTCATTGATCACCTGTGCAATTATAGATCCTTCCACCTTGCTTAAATTTTTGATCTTCTTCTTCAGATGATGCATATAACGCTCAAAAAGATACATCCATCGGTATTGCACAGGACCACCAAGCTCCAATTCTCTTGCGAGATGAATAGCAAGATGTTCCATTACATCAAAGAATGATGGAGGAAATATCTTCTCGAGGTTGCAAAGACTAACGGGTACGTTTTCCTTCAAAGTACTAATACCCTCCTCAGTCACTACTCTGGTGCATAAATCACGGAAGAAAACACTTATCCCTGCAACTGCTTCATGAACATTACGTGGTAATAGTGCGGAAAAAGCAAACGGAAGGAGCCGCTGCATAATCACATGACAATCGTGACTCTTCAAGCCAGTAAACTTTCCTTCGCTTCTGTCAACGCAATTACCCAAATTTGATGCATAACCGTCTGGAAATTTCACTTTATCTGTAATCCAATCAAAGAACGCTTCTTTGCCAGCACCATCCAGCCGATAAATGGGAAAAGGTGCCGTACCGTTCTCATCAACGTGAAGTTCAGAACGATCACAGATATCGACTAAATCCAACCTTGACTTCAGATTATCCTTCGTTTTACCTTGGATGTTGAGGATTGTGTTCATCAGATTGTCGAAAAAGTTCTTCTCAATATGCATGACATCTAAGTTGTGACGCAATAGATGACTCTCCCAATATGGCAGATCCCAGAAAATACTCTTTTTATGCCAGTTATGTAGCTCTCCAACAGCATCGACTGGAATGTTTTCATGTCCACCTACGTCTGGCGTCCTTTATGCACCAAAATCCCTAAACTGTGTCGCCAAATCTTTCCCACTAACTTCCGTAGGTGGATCATCAAACACCTGCTTGTTCTTCGTAAACAAAGTCTTACTCCTACGGTATGGATGATCAGGTGGTAGAAATCTTCTGTGACAATCAAACCAACATGTTTTCCTTCCGTGCTTTAGTTGGAAAGCATCTGTGCTATCTTGACAATATGGACATGAAAGCCTGCCATGTGTTGTCCATCCGGATAACATACCATATGCTGGAAAGTCACTTATTGTCCACATAAGTACTGCCCGCATATGAAAGTTTTCTCTGCACGAAACATCGTATGTCTCAGCACCAACCGCCCATAGTTGTTGTAACTCATATATTAGTGGTTGAAGAAACACATCTAGTGATCTCTTAGGATGAGCTGGCCCGGGGACGAGAATGGAGAGGAACAAAAACTCTCGTCGCATGCACAAATTTGGCGGCAAGTTGTATGGTGTCACAATCACCGGCCATAGAGAATATTGTCTTCCATGCTTTCCAAATGGGCTGAAACCATCAGTGCATAATCCCAGATAAACATTTCTTCTCTGTTCAGCAAATTCTGGATATGTTGATTGGAAATGTTTCCAAGCCTTCGCATCTGAAGGATGTCTAATCTCACCATTTGTAGAATGCTCTGCATGCCATCTCATTGCCTTCGCCGTGCGCTCACACTGATACAACCTCTTCAATCTTTCCGTCAAAGGCAAATACCACATTCTTTTGAATGGTACCGGAACTCTTCCCCTCGTTTCCTGATGACGAGGTTTCCAACAAAATTTGCATTTATCCCGATCCTTATCCGCTCCCCAGTAGATCATGCAGTTGTCGATACATACATCTATCACTTCGTACGGTAATCGAAGACCCGCAACAAGTTTCTGAACCTCGTAGTATGAACCC
>NW_026617454.1:0-17157 GCF_000801105.2 Raphanus sativus | reverse complement strand
CAAAATTGTAATTTGGGACTTGATTTCCAGTAAGTGTGGTGATTTGCTTTTGAGAATTGTAGACAATTGACAATAGTTTTAGAATTCCATATATGCATCCAGTGTAAACTAGTTGAACAGTTGTGTAATAAACCGAATTTACCTGAAACCCCCAGAAAAAGAGTAGTATATCTCGTGAATAAGCTAGAATGATTGGTGAGGATAACCACCTTCTTGAAAACAAGCACTGGCAAACTCTCCATGCAGCTATTTTGTGGGCATCAGCACGATCACAATAAATTAGTTCTCTGCATGTGTCAGAATTACCGCAAGCATCTCGAAGGCAGCTAGTAAACTCTCTGAAAGAGACCAAGAAAAAAAGGGAGGCAAACAGTGAGAGGCACAGATAAATCAATAGAAAGATATACATCTTCTTTTTGGTAGGACAAGCTAAGGATATTAGATATATTTAAATTAAATATAAATTTTGAGAATTTTGCCATACCTGCAGACCCAAAAAATACCAGCTAATTCCAACAACATGACCAGCAAGCATGAATGTGAGAAGATTAATAAGAAAAGTCAACTGAACTAGGAAGAGCCAAGGTTTTAGCCTAGCAAGAACTGGTAGTAGTCTACCCAACTTTGGAATGTACTGGAAAAAACTGCAATATGTACAAGATGTTTGCATAGTTGTTCCCAAATGCGTCTAAGTTTTTCGGCATAATCCGACATATCCATATCTGCAACCAAACAAAGAAAATAAAATGAGAAATCCGTGGGCAAATGAACATATTCCAACTAAACGTAACAATACCTGTGAAGTGGAATTACTAAGAACAAGTCTAAGAAACTCTCCTTGGAAGTAACGGTAAGCAATTTCTTTTGGATCATTAACCAACTGGCCAGCACCAAAAACAGTAGACTGAGGAGGCAAAAGGAACTGCGACAAAATATGAAAGAAGAAGAAGAATCAAAAGCCCACATATTCTCTTGCTCAAAAACAAAATGGAAGCAAAATGAAACACACCCGGAGCATAATGTTTACAAAGAATAAAACATATGTTGTACTTCTAACTGTACAATGCTTTAGCCATCGGCCAATCGATCATAATGCATCTGTCGTTCTGCATTAAGAAAAATGGTTGTAAAAATAATACTTAGACTAATGCTAAACATGAGAAGCAAAAAAATAGAGTATATATATATATCCTTAAAGAATAACATACATGTCTGGCTTATTATCAGGAAGAAGAAGAGGGGATCTAAAAAAAGAGCCACCAAGACTGACATGACAAAAAATTTCGTCCAGATTCTAAATAACTCGGAGTGGGGATTCAAGACTCCGCTATAAAAAGATGTAGCAAACAGCCTACTCCATCCATTAGCATCATAATCAATGCGGAAGAAGTGATTGCGAGGGAAACACTACGAGATGGAGTCTGAAATTGGAAGCATGTGAATATCATTCTTCTCGTTGGGGAAGCCATTTCGTAGCCTAGAAAAGTTTGAAGAAGAAAAGAAAGAACCGAGAAGAAAAGACACTAGAGCATAATGAAAATTTGCTTACTGAAGATGAAGCAAAGATTTTTAAAGAGTTTTGGAGAAATTGAGAAGAACTAAGGGTAGATGACTGAGTGAGGGTATTTTTTAGGAGGATCAAATCTCGTAATTTTATTTTATTATTAATCGATCGAGAATTTAAGTGTGTGAACACGAGAAAATAAGACACGTCAGAGACATTTCCAAAGACATTGGCGAAGACTGACTTTTAGGAAAGTTTTATTATTAATCGATCACAAACTCAAAAAACATATCACATATGCGAAGACTGAGACGATTTTCGTTCTTTTCTTTTTCCCTCCAAATACTAGATTTTCTTTTTGAATATATATTAAATTTATTCAAAAAATACCTTTTACAACTAGTGCATCAAAGATTAAAAAATGAAAAGAACACTAAATCTTCTAAGAGAAAAACCGAAGAGTTATCTTGTTTCAAGCCACAAAGTGAGGCCTGCTGCAAGCTTATATTCCTCTGTTGACGGAAAGAAACGATTCCGAACTTGTCTATCTACCCATTTTCGCAAGCGCTACTGCAGTAGTAAGGGTGGCTCCATGTCTCCATGCCTCCAATAGTAGATTAAATATTAAATATTGAAAGATACTCTCTCCCTTACAGAAAACAATGTTTAAGAAAAAAAATATTTCAAAAGATATTTTTTTACATTTTAATGCATTTATGACTAGATTATATAGTAGATTGTAAACTTCCAAAAAGTTAACTAAATTGAATTTCTGTTGTATCAAAACGGAAGCATATCTATAATGTGATGTAAGAATCTTCTTTAGCGTTTCAAGTTTAGTTATTAGCTTCCATTATTAAATTTTGATCGGATAATAGTGAATCACAAAATGATTGGAGACCACTTATTCATCTGTGCAGCAGACGGCCACTGGAGAATGGCCAGAAGCTAAGTGTTGATGTAGCTCCTTAAGTAGCGTTTATGAGTGATAACCAAAGTTCCGAAGATATGCAGGTTGTTGTTTGTTTCGTCTCAAGTATCAAAATAATGTCACTAACTAAATTTGAAGTACATCATCCTTAGTGCGCCATGTCGCAAGGCACAAACCATATCGCCACGCGTATTAGAAACACAGATATCATCTGAATAATACAGGGGTCCAATAATATATACAGGGTAATCTCGTTAGCTCTTGATATACTAGTAATAACCTATGCAGCAGTTTTTGCAACTCTTCTACGCAAATAACACACATTTATTGCAAAAGTCTTGCATAGACAGAAGAATTACCCTAAATTGACATATATTTCGTGAGCCTTACTAATGATATCTGTGTCGATTAAATTTGCAAAATGGTTGTGTCGATTTATCTTTGTATGCAACATGATGACCATGAAGATTGAAGACAAAACCAAAGAAGTCAACAGCAACCATATCTAAACATACTAAAGTCTTCACTATTCATCACTTAACATATACAAAATAAAAAACTGGTAAGGAAACATCACCACCAGCGTTTCAGCATATCATAACTGGGGATCAACGTCATCGTGTTTGTTTAAGAACCGGAAACCCATAATGTATCTGTACTCTCCAGTGCCAAGACAGCGAGAGCATTCACATAACCCACTCCCTCCACAGCTCCTGCACCTGTGACCAAACAGTCAAAAAGTCTTTTAACTTTCTCAACCAAACACCAAAGATACAATACTAAAAGAACATCATTTTTACCATTTGGGCCACTCTCCTCTTGGAAGCATCTCCATATCCACGAAATTAGTCCTCCCTTTGAATCATATACATCACAAACATGCAAGCAAACATCATAAGATGATGAGACACTAAATTTGAGAAGCAGAGTTCGTTACCTTTCCCGCTACAATTGAAACAGTCGACTCTTCCAGTTCCATGGCAGATTACGCATCGACCCTTCTCCTTTCTCCTCGTCTTAGCGCCACACTGTTAAATCTCAGAGCTCAAAGCTTATCCTCGTTTTCACATCAAACTCTTGAAAGAAAATTGAGGAGATTTTTTTCACCTGAGTTGTGACTATCCATGAAGGTTTGTTGAGATAAGTATCGGTTTTTCCTGCGAAGATTTTGAATTTGGAACGCCTTCCTCTCGCCGGACAGACATCGCCGCCGGCAGTCGCAGACACGCGCTCGCCGCCATCTGTGTGCTTCTTCTTCAGCCGACGCAACTGACAAATCTATTTACTTCTCTGTTCCTCTTACTCAATCTACTCTCTCGGCTTAAGGCCCATATCACTACTGGGCCTGTATTAGACTTGGCCTTAAGTCACCTAACATTGAGATATAATCATACAAAGTACAAACCAAAAAGTGCTGAAAAATGGACTGTGGAAGTCTCATTGCTGTCTGTTTCTTTGGTATTGTTTATAGTATTAAAGGAGTCGGGACCAATCAATTGATGTTACTTCTTTAACAATTCAAAATCATAAATACATATTGGTGAGTTGTATTGCTTTTTTCTTTCGGTCCAAGTAATGAAGATGTCCTAAATACAGAACTTAAAAATATTTAAAGACCAAATATTATAGAAAACATAACAACTTCCATTACTGACTTTTGAATTCACATCTGCCACCCTGTTTTTGACCCATTAAAAAAGCTCAATCTTCTTCATCTCTTCTCTTCCTGTATCATTTACATTAGAGACTTAGAATCATAACCTCAGATTTACAGAAGATTAAGACTGAGCCTTACGTCGAAAGTAGCCCAGCTTGGGGTGGTGCTATGGTGGTACTTCTATTCTGATACAAGTCTCCAGAAAAATCTCATTCTTTTGGCTTGGTTTCTTTTCCTTCCCCAGTGGTAGAGGTAGAGCATACAAATTCTCCTTCATATCCACCGAACCCTGCATTGAAGAAACAGTTCAAGATTCTTCTAAGAAAGATTCTTGATTCTTTCCACATGCCATTTGACTATATACCCTGAAGAAGAGAAAGGCTAAAAAATACCATACCGCTCGGATTCTTGTTTCAGGAGGTGTTACTTGAAGAACATGCTTAAGAAGGAGATCTTCATCAAGGGAAAGAGTTCTTGCTTTCCTTGGAGTTACAGGCTTATATCCACTCTCTACCAAATGACTAACTTTGCAGCTTAGCTGGCTAGCTATAGGAGAAGGTTGAATCCCTCCGGTGAAACCCATTTCTTCTCAACGTATCTAAGAAACACACAAAAAAAAGAAAGAAGCAAGGTTTTGGACTGGTATGTAGCAGATGAAGAATGCAAGCAAAGATTAGCAAATAGAAAAGAGCAATTTACTTGGCTCTTATGAAAGCGTCGCTTGAGCTTCTCTCGAAATGAGGAGGCAGTTCTGACTCCCAATACTGATTTGCCTTGGCATTACCGGTAGCTAAGAGACGGAGAGAAACAAGAATGTTCAACAACTGAATAGGTCATTTATATTTACTACAAAAAGAGGAGCTTACATTGCATGAAAGAAACCTGATCTGGAAGCAAGTATCCAGAGTGATAGACCTTACCTGTTTTTCAAGAATCATCGCTAATCTGTATGATCCATGTTCAAAACACAAATGAAACGAAAGAAGGAAGATTTGGTGAAACCTGGGAGATGTGGACACCAAGGCTGCGATGGATACCAGAGCACTGCATACATATGAATATCCCAAGGTTCACACTTGCCCATCTTGGTGCCCTGTTAGATCCAACAACACACACACAAAAAGCTCTTATCATTCTGTTTGAATGACGATGATTCACAAATACAGAGACAGATGGTATCCCTCATGCTTACTTTGATCTACAATCTGCACATTCTCTATTGTCTGGTTGCTTTAAAAGTGCTTCCAATATCTACAGATCCAACACATTAACTCACAAAACCTAAGGACGTGGGAAAGTAAAGAGATCAAAATCGAAAAGATGGAAAACTTTGAATGTTTGGCGTTGAGCTCCTTGGAACAGAGGCCTTCCCGTTCATTCTTATGAAAAACAGAGAAGCAATCAAAAAAACTCAAAGCCAAAGTTTGTAAGCAGAGAGCGAGAATGATCTCGATTCTCAAGGAAGAACGGACTTCAAGGAGAGAAGACAAGGAAGAGAGTTTCGTTACCTTTTATATATCTGTGTGTCCGCGACACGTCAGCTCTCTCTCTTCTCTATCTTTTTTTGTTAAATTTAGTAAAAACAATTAGTAAAATAAAAGCAGAGAGAAGACGTTGGAGACAGTCAAGGGTCAAAAAAACAGAGGAAGAGGTAACGAAAACTCTGTTTCTATCTTCTTAACCCTCACAAGATTATGTCTTTTTGTGATTCAAAACAACCATTTATAAAGCATGTATTGTGCATATCTAATGATCTGTACAAATACACTTATTCATAACATATTAAGATCCTTCAAGAAGCTATCAACTCTCGAATTAGTCGCAGCAGAGAGAAACTTCATGCACAGGAGGATTCACACCAGCTATCGCCAACACCGAGCTCGGAAAAGACCAAATCCCATCTCCACATATCAAACCAGACGCCACCGCAGTCCCAAAAGCCTCCAGCCTTCCCCGCATCCACTCTCTCCCAGACAAAAAGTATCAAACTCCCCACGCACATGTCGATCGCAAAGTACGGCCCCAAGAAAAACGGTATCGCCATCGCCATCGGCAGCGGCACGAACCTCCCGAACTTACTCGGCAAACTGTCCTTCACTATGTTCACGAGAATCGCCACGCTGAAGAAGGCGTAGCATAGAACTAAACACTCTCTTGGCAAAGAAGCAACGCCTTCGACTCCCAGCTTAGCCATGCTTCGGTACACCGTGGCGAACGGGGCGGGGTACTCGCTGTTCGGGATGCCTAGATCGTCGAAGGCCTTGTAGAACAGCCAGAACACGCAAGGGGAGACCACGCAGCCCATCGCTGTACCGATCACTTGTGATACGAACATCGACTTGGGAGATGATAAAGTTGAGGTACCCTGTTTTGAAGTCTTGAGTCAGGTCAGAAGCTGTAGAGACTATGTTCATCATGACGCCGCACGCGCTAAGCCGGCCAGCATCCCGCCGTGCTCTGAACCCGCCCATGCTCCTATCGTGAAGATAGCGAGCTTCCCGTAGGTCGAGGCCAAGGACCAGTCTGTTAGTCCTGCTCCGTAGGCGTTGCAGAAGGCTAGACCGGAGCGCAGATGTAGATGACTAGGATGTAATACCATCTGAGCTGGTGGAACATGTGGGGGAGTATGGCTGTGGATGCTGCGGAGATGGTGATGTATCCTCCCACTGCGAACCAAGTTGGGATTTGGTCTTTGAGGAAGAATCTCGTACGACGCTGGTCGTCGTACGATTCCATTGGGGTTTGTGGGGAGCATGAGGGTCTTCTGTGAAAGATCTTCTTGAAAAAGATGGAGTACTTCTACTACTACTACCTCGGAGCTGTACGAATAGTCCTGATAGCGTCCGCTCAGCACTTTGCAGAAGTTGTATAACCCGTCTCCTAGGATGATAGCAACAGCTATGAACACCTGAAAAGGAAATAACATTGTTATACCATAAGAATAAGCTCAGGAGGATTCGTTTTAATATATATATATATATATATATATACCTTGTAAGCTTGGAGACCATGCATGCTGCTGGTTTCTACATCTGCAGGAAACCAATCACCCTTTTTGGTTTCAATGAGAGGCCACATTATACCCCAAGAGAGGATTCCTCCCAGGAGAACAGAGATGTTGATTATGTATGGGCATATCATGCCAACACCCACATATGTTGCTGAAAAATCAAAGTAGAACCTATTTGTACATCAGGCTCTCACCAGAAAAGGAACAGTAAGCCAATTGCTGTTTCTTTTTTGAGTAAGTGAACTTACTTGTATTGGTAAGCTTTGAGTCCAAAGGTAGGGAAGTTGGAGAACCCACAGTTTTCTCCTCCGGTGAAGAACCATTGGAAGAAACTCCATAAGAAGCTGAAGGAGAAGAACTTCCCCAATACCCTCACTTGTTTCCTGATGCAGAGAAGCAGTATAGAGTTTAAAAAGAAAAAAAAAAGAAGCATTAAAGTGTAGTGAAAAGAAGAGTACT
The DNA here is from genome assembly GCF_000801105.2 of Raphanus sativus. NCBI lineage: Eukaryota > Viridiplantae > Streptophyta > Magnoliopsida > Brassicales > Brassicaceae > Raphanus > Raphanus sativus. Next base: position 9,596 of record NW_026617454.1, on the reverse strand, counting down.
TGGCTAGCTTGGCTCCTTGAGGTGTATGGAAGCTGTTGATAAGATGAGCAGTTGCTGTACCACTTGGATATGTTAGTTTGAAGTCTATTACCATTATCTGCAACCACACATAGAAACTGATCTCTTCAACACATTGTTCTCTTTTTTGGTTCAAATTAACAAAAACTGAGACCAACCTTCCTCAGAGGAACAACTGAGAAGAGACCAAGAAAGCTGACAACAAAGAGGAAACCAATAATCCAACCTAATGAAGGGTTCTTGACGCCACGAGCCACATCTCCTGATTGCTTTGCAATTCGTTCGCTCATGCCAAAGAGATATGTCCCAAACCCTCCTGTAGATGAGAAAAAATGAATGTTCACTAACTAATGAAAGTTTCACTAACTAAAACATCCTTACCGCTGAAGGCAATGCCGGAAGAAGCAACAACGCAGGTCTGAATAACAGTATTCTCCTGGCGAGTAAACGGCTGTTTCAAGTATCCGGACTTATGAAGCATCTTGGTCCACGTCTTGAGAAAGAAGAACCCCAGAAGACCAGCGGAGACGTTGAGGGACGGTATGATTCCCGTGGTGAGGTTAAGCTTCATAACAATGAAGCTGAACAAGATGCTTAGCACAAAGCTCACCACAAAAGCCCTCAGAGTCAGCTGCTTTGTCCAAGAAGGCACTTCTCTGCTCTCAAAGATCTTCTCCACGGATTCCTCTTCTTCTTCCTCTTCTTCATCTTCGTGCTTATCCTTCCCAGAATCTGGACTAAACTCAACTTCCTGCAACTCATGTTCCACAACTCTGTCTGGATTTTGATACCCTTTTCTCATCTTCTCTGTTTCTTAGATCTAAGAAAGAAAAAAACGAGGTGGTGAGAAAGTAAAGGACTGTATTATTATTGAGAACTAAAATCAAAGGCTGAAAGTTGACAACTTGGACGACTCTGTATTTTAAACATTCTGACAAATCAGATAGCTTTGGTGTTTCTTTATTACTTAAGATTCTTTGTCGGTATGTCTGTAAATAGCTAATTACCTGGAATTTTAAGTTGTTAATGGTTTTTATACAATCAACATTATGAAGTTCTAAAACAAGTTCTTAAACTCATTCTCTATCCAACAACCTTGGAATGAAAATATCTCTCGGTGCTCTCCAGACCACAAAATGGAATAAAAGTTTATACCTTTTATTTCTTATTATAAGATAATACTAACTGAAGATAAGGCAAAGAATATGAGGAAACCAATGGTGTCTTTATTTCCCTATTTATCAACTCAAAAATAGCATAAAATATTACTGAATCTTAAATTGAAAAATAAAAAAGGACCAATCTTTAGAGCACCTTTGATGGTGCAGTATCCTAACTGAGGTCATAAACTTTAAAAAATTAGTATTTTAGTAATTTTAGTTATTATATTAAGATCTGTAGAAAAAAGGTTAACTTAACACATGTCCATATAGATTGTTGAGAGTATCTTAAGAGGCTGGTTTTTAAAAATTTTGCTCTCTTTTTTCTAATTTCTATATATTTTTCTTTTTCTTAATTATACAGATACCCACTAAGTATATATTGTTGGAGGTGCTCTAAATTACACTACAATCTAATTTACACATGAGACCACATTTTTACAAATATTAATTAAAAAAAAAAAAATTTAAGAAAACACTATTGGATACAATGGTGAACGGTTGTTTAACCAGTGGAGGTGTGATTATAAAAGCGAGAACATTGTATAGAAGGCCTTGAGAGACTTCTATTGCACACGTGGACAAACCTACGACTGGTTCTGTTATAAGACAAACAGAGCGAAACAGTCTGGTAGTTGAGAAGCAGAGTTCCAAGGGAGTATCGTCAAGTAGTTATGTTGCAAGAAGGGCGTTTTTGCTGTACCGTTGGTCAAGCTTCCTGTGAATAGGTTGTTGTTCAAGAACAGAGACTCTGCTCCGGCCAGAGAAGGAGGTAACTCTCCAGAGAGAGTTATAGCTCAGATCAACAGTGGATCCTTTTAAGTAATGAAATGGATGTGGTGTTGGTGACTGACGTGAAGTTGTTTCTTTGTAGGAACATTGATGAGAGTGTGTCTGATGGAAGAGCGGCTCGGTCCCATAGGAGCTAATGAAGAGAATGTGGAGTAGACGAGAGTGAGCAAAAGCAGGAAGAAAGTGTAGCTCATGTTGTTCATGTTTATAGTATCGTCTTCTTTCACTTTGTTACTTTTAGTTTGGTGAAAGATTTTAAAGAAAGAGAGTGAGAGAGAGAGAGTAATAATGAACACATAGAGAGTGTGTGATAGTGAGTGAATGTTTAACTTAAAAGATTAGAGGATGTTCCGTTCAAACTAATATTATTACTACCTTTAACGACACGAAGTTTCAACAAGTCTCCTATTTCATTACAGATATGGGCATGTTATCCAATACAAATAAAACAAAAGACAAGGAACAATATAAAAAAGAAAAAAAAACTGATAACACTGAACTTGACACAATTCACTCAATCTGAAATTCTAAAAAGGAACCGAGTTCAGATTTGGAACATAGGCACAGTGAGAAAACCAACAAACCCGGCCACAATCTATCGGTATCTTATTGCACACGTCTCCCTTCACAATATAGATGCAAGGGCCGTAAGGCTGTCTACATCCCTCGCTACAACAGATGAATAGGGTCTTGTCATAGATGAAGTAACTAACGCCACAAATCATATCAGACAACTTTGGCAAGTTACTTGCTGTCAAAGTCATCAATCTTATTCTCCATTACCCAAATTTCAATCTTCCTTGTTAAAAAGCACTGCTTTAACAACGAAAACTGATCTCCTTTATAGACCGCAAGTACAAGTTTATCGGAACGATGGTTAGCTTGTAAGGGAAGGAGACAAACGGGTTTGAAAACCTCCCTAGTGAAATCAAAGCTTTGGATGAAATACTCACGAGTCCGGAGATTGTAAGCAATCCAATACAAATTTCCATACAAGGACACGTGTGACGATTCGGCTTCTTCAGGTATGGGCATGTCCGCGTCAGGTGTATCAATATACCTCAACGCTTGAGAGGCACACTCGTAGATCGCAAGTTTGTGAATGTAGTAACCTAAGTAGAGTAAAATCTTGTGAACTTTTTGGGGTCCACTATCGTCGTATCCTAAACCGAAAACTTCGAAGTCTTTGTGCACGGACAACTTGATCCAGTTAACCTGTCTCAACCATGGATTCCAGAGCGCTGTCTCCTTCTTCCAATGGTCTGGATATTTACAGAACAAGAGATCATCGCAAGTAGTGATGGTTCCATATGTCGAATTTAATTCCCGGCTGCAAGAAGATTGTAGCTCACGCAATTTTATCCTTTGATCGATGATGTCTATCGAATAAATCTTTGATTTGGTTAGGAAGATAAACTGGGGACGGGAGAGAGACAAGTGCTTGTTGATGAAACTCTTGTCGTTAACAAGAGAGTTCCATCTCTTAGACACTGCTCTGAATCGGACAAGAGATTGAGGTGGAAGGCGAGAGAGTATATCTTCCTCTAGTTCCCACGGAAGGCTAACACGCAGATCCATTAGGTCTTCTTTGCGATTTAGTTACTAAATTATTTCTCTGCTAATATAGGATTCGATGTACAATTTTCATCCTTGTTAAAATGGAAACAATATATAAGATATGATCCAACAATATGTACATTTTTCGTCCTTGTTAGGGAAAATCAAACAATATGTGTTTTTTTGTAAAACTTCTTTCGTTTCATTAGAAGAGAAATAGGGAAATTATTGTCTGAGGAAATAATGAAGGCTATATATAGTAATATGATTAGATAAGAAAGTTCAGTATAGAAACTAAAGTAACTTGGCAAACAAGAAAACTTGAAAAACAATCTCATAAATTTTTACTTTTTCATAACTGAATATAATAGACCGGTTGATTCGATCCGATTATAAATAATTTTAGTTAATCTATATAATTAAAAACTAAAGTATCTTTTGGTATTTACTTTTATTTACAGATTTTGACTTCTTTTTATTTACAGATTTAGCATGCATTTAGAATAAATTAACTATTTCATTTTCTATTTTTTTACCAATTCTATTACAATATTTAAAACTAATCTATATTATCTATATTATTAAAATTAAAGTATATTATGGTACTTCTTTTTGTTTACAGATTTAGACTTCCTTTTATTTACAGATTTATCAGCTGCATTTAGAATAAACTAAATATTTCATTTTTATACTTTCTTTTTTCTTAAGATTATGTCACATCATTTAAAATTTATATATATTATTAAATCTAAAATAAATTTTGGTATTCCTCTTATTTACAGATCTAGTTACAGCTTTATAATAAATTAAATACTTCATTTTAATTTTTTTTTAGATTCTGCCACAATATTTAAAATAATTGAAAATAATTAATTACAATTCTACGGCTTATCTAATCTGATCGATATTAGCTAGTATCTTGACCGTTAATCATTTTAGTTAAACCGGTATTATTTTATTAGCGGCTATAACAAAATTATGGCTGTTGTTTATTTGTGGTTAAAATAAAAATATAAACTGAAATATATATAGTATATATTATATAAAAAAGATTTATATATAATATTATCTTATTTAGTTTATTTTAGTTAAATATAAATACTTCGAGAGTACAAAGAAAACAAAATATCATACAATTAATAATTATTCATAATAAACTAATACAAATATTTTACAATTTTAGTATGTTGTTTCGTTTTTTAAATAAATAAACAAAAAACAAGATGTTAATATATAAATAGTACAATTACATTAAACTGCATTAAGTTATAAAACTAGGGGTATAATAGTATTTTTCAATTAAAATTAATGGTAAATAGTTAAGGTAAAAATGAAAAATAATACATAAAAACTCAATTGTTATGATCCAAAATAAAATAATGGTAATTTATAAATCGACAATCAATCTGCGCTTAAAAGCGTGAATCAAAATATATTTGGTATTAAAATAGGGAAAATTGTCAAATATGACTCACAACTTGATTTCAAATGCAAAAGTATATCCAAACTTGAATCAAATGCAGAAGTAACTTAAATGGCTATTGAATTTACAACCAGCCCCTTGTGACAAAACAAAAAAAATAGTTTTTTTACGTTTTTAACCCAGTACGTCTTCTGCCCAGACGACTTTCAAATAAGTCGTCCAGACAACTTACTTGAAAGTCTTCTGGTATAGTTAACTTAAAAATAATTTATAAATTTAAAAAAAATATTTTGATAAGTGAAAAATTGAAATCATGTAATTAAGATATGTTAAAAGTGTTATAAATTAAAATATAACAAAAGTGAATAGTTTTCAACATAAATGAGTGAAAGTAGTGAGTCATGATATTTTTTGGTTTAGGTTTTGCCAACATATGTTGTAGTATTATATGTGTTCTTAGGGTTAGATTTCGGAAAGCATAAAAGTATTTTTGAAAAATATGAAATTTACCCAAATGTGTTTATTTCTGTGTATAGTAAACACTAAGCAAGTTTAATTTGATTTTATAACGTGTTTAGTTAGTTAATTTTAGTCAATTTAGTTTAGGGGTTAAATTTAGGGTCTGGACGACTTACAAGTAAGTCTTCTAGACGACTAGACGACTTACAAGTAAGTCTTCTAGACGACTGGACGACTTATAAGTAAGTCTTCTAGACGAGACGACTTACAAGTAAGTCTTCTGGACGAGACGACTTACTTGAAAGTCTTCTGGTATAATTGATCTTAAAAATAATTTATAAAATTTGTAAAATATATCTCGATAAGTGAAAAATTGAAATCATGTAATTAACATATGTTATAAGTGATATAAATTAAGATACAATAAAAGTGAATTGTTTTCAACATAGATAAGTGAAAGTATTTAGTTTCCTGCTAAAAATATTTAGTTTCCCGCTAAAAATATTTGAGTTTCCCCTAAAAATATTGAAGTCTTCTCTAGAAAGTCTTCTATTCAGAAGACTTACTTGAAAATCTTCTGAATCTAAAATATTTAACCTAATTGGATTTTTTGTCTTCCTATATAAAGAAAAATTTACACATTTTTCTCCTCCTCTCAAATGGCTGCAACAAAAATGTAATGTTCATCATTCTAAAACTCTCAAACCTCTCTCTAATCTCTTTGAACTTATAAACACCAAGCTTTATATCAATTGATTGTTTTTGTCTCATGTCTTTCTCACTAATTTATCTTGTTTTTGCAGGTTTTTCATCACATGATTCTCATATTCCACTCATTTAAAGGTAGATCTATTAATTTTAGATATGTATTTTTATGTCTCATTTTTCTTCATTTTGTAACTTTTTATTGCATAAAGTTCTTACCTTTTTTTACAAACTAATACTCTCCAAAGCCACTCTAATCTCTTAGACTTCAAAACACCAAACTTTATATAAATTTTTCAGTTTTATCTCATGTCTTTCTGAATAATCTATCTTTTTTTGCAGGTTTTTAATCAGATGGTTCTCAACTTCCACTTGGATATGTACGTTGTGTGTTCTATATAAGTATGTATATCTAATCTTCCACTTATTTTCTATGTTTTTAAACCATTTGAACATTTTTTGGATGTGCAGATTTTTCAGATCTGGATATGCAGGTTTTTTAGATCTGGAAAACTTCTGGGACGACTTCCAGGAGGTCCAGACGATTTCCAAGAAGTCCAGACGACTTTTACAAGAGGTCCAGATGACCTCCAAAAGGTCTAGAAGACTTCCAGGAGGTCCAGACGACTTCCAGGAGGTCCAAAAGACTTCCAGGAAGTCCAGACGACTTATAGGAAGTCTTCTGGATCTCCTGGAAGTCTTCTGGACCTCCTGGAAGTCGTCTGGACCTCCTGGAAGTCTTCTGGACTTCCTGGAAGTCGTCTGGACCTCCTGGAAGTCGTCTGGACCTCCTGGAAGTCGTCTGGACTTTCTGGAAGTCGTCTGGACCTCCTGGAAGTCTTCTGGACCTCCTGGAAGTCGTCTGGACCTCTCGTAAGTCGTTTGGACCTCATGTAAGTCGTCTGGACCTCATGGAAGTCGTCTGGACGTCCTGGAAGTCTTCTCGATGTTCTGGAAGTCGTCTGGACCTCCTGGAAGTCTTCTGAAGAAGTCTTCTTCCATTTTAAGTGGAGTTTAATCTTGTCTTTGTAGAGAAATGATATATAATAGTTTGTTTGTGGTATGTTTTGTGATTTGCATGTGTACTCCCTTAGTTGTGACTTTTTTGTAAAATTATTAATAATGTTTTCCAAGATGTAATATATGTAATAAATAAGAATGTTGGTAGCCTTATACTGATACAACATTTTAAGAGATGTTGTTTTTAGTGAAAGAGATGTTGTTTTTAGTTCATAACAATTGGGAAAAAAAAGTGTAAATCGATTTGAGATGCATTAAGAGCTTCAAATTGGTTGTTCATGGTGGTTAGGGTATTGATGGTAGTGGTAATCTTGTAAATACTTGAAGATGATGAGGTTGAGAGAGTAAAAATGTCATTTTCGAAAGAAAAAAAAAGAAAAAAAAGTAATGGCATTTTCGTGAATAATATGAACTTGTGGGGTGAAGAAGACAAAAGAAAATTCAAAAAAATCATAGGTTAGTTTTGTGTTTGACTTTGAGTTTTGAGTCAATTTTGCAAAAAAAAAACCACTAAAATAACATAACAAATTGGTTTTGGAGAGAAACTTGCTGGTTTTGATTTCAGTTTTAAAAATTCCAAGTCGAATTTCATGTGCATAAATAGAATGACAACGATTAGCACAAAAAGATCATGTCCCAACCAAAACATTTCATGAGGCAAAAGTTAAAAAAAAAAAACACAGACACTTTTCTTTGTTTGTTTTGGCTCTGTAATAAGCTGATTAGATTCGTTCAGACAGTCGAGTCAGAAATATCTCTGGAGGAACCTTCGTAGTCAACATCTTCCTCTATGAGCGGCCGTGTATCCGCCGCAGGATCGTATCCCTGAACGACGAGCACCGACGCTGTGGTTGTAAACTCCGACGACGACAACAACCCTCCAACTGGTCCTAACTCCGGACAATCCGTACTGTTAACCAACGAAGCAACCGCCGCGTTTCTCCCCACGATGAAAAGATTGCATTTGCTCGTCGCTTTAAGCGTCGCTTTGACATCTTCTTTGCTCTCAACGACTCTCTCCTCGTAAGCCAACGACTCGTTCCCTCTTGGATCGTTCATCAACTCCCTCAAGAACTCTCCGTCCATCTCTTTTTCCTTCTTCTCCTTCTCGTCTTCTTCTCCTTTATCGAATCTCTTCAGCGTCCCTCTCGCAGCTACGAACTTGAGAATGGTTAGCGAGATCCCTGGATGCTCCACCATCTTCATCCCGTAAGCGAGAGCTTCTCTGTCGTCTAACCCTCCGAAGAAGGGAACCACAATCTTGTAATCAACTTTCGCTGGCCACCACGTGGGACGTTCCTCCGAGTCCTCTGTCCACAAGAATCCCCACGGAGCAAGGAGCTCGCTGCAAGACACGTTTGTTCACCTCGTGGAAGGCATGTCCAATCGACTCCATCGCTCCGTCTACTCTCTGGTGCTTGTGGAACGGAAGAAGAATCATCGCGACTCGTTTCTGGTGCGCGCTCGTGCAGATATCCTCGTGGATGCTGCTAAGGTCAGAGATGGCTGTCATCGGCCTAACCGCCACGGCTCGGAGATGCTGGTAAGCCTCGAAGGCGATCACCATCTGATCAGTCGATCTCTCCACCTTGTTCCACGCCGGGAGTCCGTTCAGCCGAGCTTTGTGAACCATTAGCTATCGCTGATGACCGCTCGGAGAGCTCCATCAGATGCATGGCGTAGACGCAGAGACGTCCTCTTTGTCCCGTCCCTCTCGATGACTCGATCATGTTGATCAACGTGGGGATGTTTCGCGTGCTGTGGAAGCAAGCGAGTATCCTTAGCTCGGAGTCGTGATCTTTTCTCTGGATCGTTCTATGCTTGTACGGTGCTCCTCTTCTCGCAGGTTTGTAATCGCCATCAGAAGTGGGTCGTGATGAAGGTCGTGACCAGTGCCATCAGGACTAAGATCGCAAACGCTTGATCGTTCAGCACCTTACGGTCCTTGCCGATGTTTAAAACAATAAGTTCGACTAAACCTTTGGTGTTCATAAGGACTCCAAGCGACATGGCTTCTCTGAAAGGAACCTTGCAGAGCATCGAGGCCACAACGGTCCTCCTATCTTACCGAAACAAGTGGTGAGTATCACAAGAGCTAGAAGTCCCCATGATTGTGCTCCTCTGATCGTTATGTAACATCAGTTTTGAGACCGCTAGACGCAAAATAGAGTGGTAGAAGGAGACCTGAGACAAGATCTTTCTATCTTCTCTGTCAAGATCCTGGAGAAAGGTCCTTCTTTAGGAGTCACTTATACCTACAACAAACCGCCCCGAACAGCGCGTGTATCCCAATAGTGTCTGTCACAAAGCTCGCCGCTAAAACCAAGGTTAGAGTGACGCAGACATAAAGTTCCTTCACAGGCTCTCCTTCGGGACAGCGATGAGCCATATAACCAAGGAGAGGTTTTGATCGCCAAAATGCAAAGATCACAAAACCAGTTCCAGAGAGGAGAACCCAAAGA